>NC_037683.1:86209047-86222386 GCF_003255815.1 Theropithecus gelada
ACACACACACACACACACACACACACACACACACACACACACACACACACAAATAGTGGGATGAGATGAGAGTGGGAGTGGGGTCTTTTAGGTCCAAAGTCAGAAACTAAAACAGACAGAGGTTCCAAATCAAAGAAGACAAAGCCCTGAACTGATGTGGAGAAAGGGTCAGCTGAGGCCAAAAAGCTAGACTGAGGTCAGAGCCTTCACCTATATGAAGTTAAATGATTCTGACACCTTTGAATGCTTACCTTACAAAAGTTGGGCTAGGTTTTATTTAACCTACAAAGGACCTTTTAGGACCAGTATTTAAAAGCCAATGTGGTTCATACAGCATTGACAGTGGCCAACATTTGGTGTTCTGGGTGACTTTTTATCTTGATAACTTCAAATCAGTGCCAGTTTCTATACTAAGCCTCCCATTAACATAATAATAATAATAATAATAATAATAATGCTTTACATTAATAAAGAGATGTGAGCCTTTAATAGTACAAAACTCTTTCACTTCTTTTACTTACTGTGCCTCACAACAAATTTATGATGTAGAAGGTGGAAGATGTTTTCTTCAACCAGGTAAAACATGTAAATGGAGTCGCATAATGTTGATGTGACTTAGCTAACATCTCGGAGTAAATTTTTTTATTAAGCTGATCTAGGACTAGAACCCATGATTCAATCCCTTTCTCCAAGATTTTGCACTTTATTCCACTAGTTTTATAATCTTTGAGATAATTCCAGGGCTTCTAAAGTTGTCTGGCTCATAGAAGACACTGACCAAAGATCAGAGGTTCTGTATAGTTTATTTCCCAAGTGCACACTTTCAGGTAATGCAGCTGAATGTGTGTATTTTATCTATTTCAAATTAACCCCAGCTTTTTTTCCCCCCCCCTTACCTCTCTAAGGAAATCTGAAACTCCTCCATTCCATCACTGGCTACTATGACATTACTTAGTGTCAGATGCAGATATAAATGCTTTATCAGCAGCATTTACTCTTTCCCCCCACACCATGCTGCCTCCATGTGGAGAAAATCAAAGGCTGTTGCTGATTTATTTGAATGATATGAAATTACAGAATATCTGCTATGTAGTGGATGGCGTCCCTATGTGTTAGGTTGGATGTATTCTGAGAGCTAGGAAGCATGCTGGCTTTGGATACCCTTTTGTAGGTTGTATTAGATCCTGAGGGGCATCCTGTTTTCTAGGCAATGGTTACCAACTCCAGCAAAAGAATAAGAGAATGGACATCCTGCATCTGCATGCTGACTTTGCAGAACCACCAGAGGCCAGGGCAGTCATCTCCCGGCAGCAAGCCTGTATTTTTCAGCTGCCTCTACCCTACAGGCTCACTCAGTATTCCTCCAAGGCACATGCCCTTTTGTCCCAAGGTCCTGTGTCCCTGGACAAGCCTTAGACCTTAATCTCCTTTGTCCTCTGTGCCCCCTAACTTTGGGGTGAGATAGCATGTGTGGAACCCACCTTCTATTCTGTTTGGACCAGGAAGCCAGATGGGCCAAAGGCCTACTTTGGGAGGTTGTGTAGCTTGTGCACAGGGAGTGAGCAGAGATTGATGTCCAGCCCTTTGCTCAGTCAAGCTCTGCACCTGGGCTTCAAGCCACATTCATCTTCTGTTCCCAGCTTTAGGAGGGAAGTTTCCATCTCACAGAAGAAGCAACAGCTGCTTGGTAAGCTACGGGACTAGAAAGGTGCTCTTTCCAGTTCTCACCAAGGCACCTTCCTATGACCCTATTCTTGCCCTCTCACTGACCCCCTCTTCCCAGTACTATTCTCCCTACTGTGCTTCTCTTCCAATCAGGTAGCATGAATTTGAGGCAGCAGCCCTGAATTGGTGATGAAGCAGACATCACAATCAGGGTGCAAGTGTTCTCACTTTGCAGGCACCCACAAATTACATGATTGGTTTTCCTTGAATTCTCTCTCTTGATGTGAAGGACAGAATCTCCCTCCATCCCCACTCCTAAGGGGTATTCTCATATGAAGGTGTGGGTAAGATGGTTTTGTTGAGTCCTTTGTGACTCGAAAGGCTACCTCTCTCCTTTCTAGTCTTCTAAATCAGAACAGTTTGGTGGTAGTGGTGGCAGTGGGATCCTCAGAAAGCCCTCTGGGGAATGTGGTTGACCTGACAGCTGGTGGTCCCCTGAACTCGGAATGCAGGGTCCTTTGCACTTCCTTTGTTCTCTGGATTTAGTAGTTGATTCCCAGAAAATGGGACCCCACATGGAGACCCAAAGAGTCCCCAGGAAAATGTTTCAGAAGGGCTTTTAAGCAAAACCATTTGTGATCACATGTGTGGCTCAGACTTTGTTTCTAATTGTTCACTGCTTTCTTTGCTTCTCCATACAGTACCTCTGGGGTTTGCCGTATGGCAGTTTACCTAGGAAAACAGTTCCCAGGGCTGAAGAGGCATCGGCAGCAAACTTTGGTGTGTTGTACGACTTCAATGTAAGTGTCTCCACACAACTGTATTGGTGGGAGGATGGATTTCTACATTTCTACTTAGTTTATTTTACTCTGAAACCCACGGCCTCCTCTCCTGGGTCAGGCTGAATGTCTTAATAAAGATGTCCCTGCTCCCTTTAAAAAGAAAGAAGGAAGGAAGGAAGGAAGGAAGGAAGGAAAGAAAGGAAGGAAGGAAAGGAAGGAAGGAAGGAAGGAAGGAAGGAAGGAAGGAAGGAAGGAAGGAAGGAAGGAAGAATAAAGAAAGAAAAGAAAGAAAAGAAAGAAAGAAAGAGAAAGAAAGAAAGAGAAAGAAAGGAAGGAAGGAAGGAAAGAAAAGGAAAGAAAGAAAGGAAGGAAGGAAGGAAGGAAGGAAAGAAAAGTCTCTTTATATAAATGTGACTATGATTTAGGACAATGGTAATATATATGGGAATATAGACTACTGAATAAAGGTGAGCTCAGAGTTCAAAGACTTGAAGCAAATATTCTTATCGCTGGCTTTGGAAAAGAATAAAGGAAGAGTTTGTAAATGTGCTTTTTGGAAAATCTTGTTGGATTCCTAGGGAATTAAAACTTTTACGCTTCCTATTAACCTCTTCCTATACAAGCCTCCTATTTAGTATAACTCATTAGTTAATACTAAATAAAGCTAAATATTGAAAACTAAGAAATACTAAATTCTAACTTCTAAATAATACTAAAATTAGTATTATTCCATTGTAGTATTCAAATGAGCATTACTCTTTGAGCTCCCCTCTGTAGAGATTATTACTATGGAAAGGAGTTCTGTGGAAGAACTGGGTACTTTCCCATTTTCCTGGGGACTCTTTGGGTCTCCATGTGGGCTCCCATTTTCTGGGAATTGACTACTAAATCCAGAGGTAAGAACAAAGGGAGTGCAAAGGACCCTGCATTCCGAGTTCATTCTGTGGGAGAACTCCTTTCCATAGAAAAACCATTTTGGACTATATGTATGAGTCAAGTCTTTGACAACAATGTAATTCCACATATTCTTTTTTTAGCAGTGACTAGATTAGAAATGTTTGGAAGCATATGGGTGGGAAAGTACCCAGGTAGAAATTGAGGAATTGATAATTCGAGTAATTTTTGGAGGCTAGACAATGAGAATAAAATTTTATACAGATTGCAGGATGAAGGAGGGAAAAAACAGACTTCCTGTTTATAGTGTTAATATGTATATCTTACAAACATTTTGATTTCTACTTTTAGCCTCCTTAAATTGTGAGTTTCCCAAAGAATGAATCAGGTCTGCTACATCTTTTCAGCCCGTAACCTAGTCCTCATCCAGTAGAGGCTAAATGAATCTCGTTGACTGACAATCCTGAGTGAGGGGGATGATTTGTAGAGCCTTGAAGTAAGAACCACAGGACCAGTTTATGTGAGGAGTACCAGAACGTGCAAACCTTAAGAAAGCTTTCCCATCTCTGAGTGAACAAAGCAAGCTATCAAATTAGCATAAGACACAATGACAGCGACAAATATGTGGCATTTGTAATCTTCAGTCACCCCTGTCAGTTGGACTTTCCATTTCAATTCAGCATTTTTAAAACTGAATTATAAACATACATAGGTTTTACAAAGATGGATGTGACATGATTCTTGACCTCAGGGTACTCGTGATATTAGAAGGAAGACACGTAGGCAACCAGTATACAAGATGCTGTGCATAAAGTTAGCAAAATTTTAAAAAAGGAAAAAAGATTCTGGGGAACCCTGAGTAAGTGGTTCTTATTTATTCTTAGGTGGGTCTGGGTTTTACAGAAGAGATGGCCCCTGAGTTGGATTTTACCTCTTCCCTTTTATTTCTCTTTTCTATCACTCCTAATTTCTTCCATCTCTTCCTCCTCCCCTCTCTTTATTCCTCCCTTTATCTCTTTCACTTTCAAATTGCAAACAATACATTACTATGTCACCTTACCACTGTTTTCATTTCTCATTCTCTTCCTCCAATTAGCAAAATGACAAACTTCTGATCTGCTTAATAAGAACAGGGACTGCGATCACTGACTTTTTCTGCTTTTTAAGGCATACCAGAGAAAGGAAGGACTAAAAATATGAACAAAAGGTCTTTTCATTTTTACATATAGATTTCTGAAGTTTAAATACTTCTGAATTTCCCAATGAACTGAAATGGAAAATTGTGGGCAAAAAAGTCCATTTGGGGTTTGAAAGCTAGTGACTCAGTTGAGGAAGACAAACAGAAAAGTTGCTGTTAAGAGAGTTACTAATGAATGGACAAGAGGGTCTGAGAGGCAAATTCAGAGGAAAGTAGAGGGAAAGAGTTTGGATGATGAGTGTGCTCCCCAAGATTGTATCACTGCCCTTGACAGCTCTCTCATGTCCAGTTTGGTGAAATACGGTTTATAGGTCAGGAGAGGATACAGAAACCAGAGTGTTCTATGATATTTATTTCTAGGCCTGCCTGAAAACAATCCTAAGGCAATGAGATAATTTTTAAAGGTCAAGAAAATAACAGAAAGCCATTACACTGATTTTATTCACATACAGGCTTACTGCATGCTAGTATCAGTCATTAAGTTGGCATGCATCATTGCTGGGGTTAGTAGTGATTTTAATAGCTCTATTTCTTCAATATCTGCATCATGCAGTGAACTGTGATTGGTAAGTAAGGTCCCTTACTTCACAACCCTCTTCATGGTGGGTATTTATATCTGAGACTAAGCTCAAGAGTGTTCTTATATGTGAAATGGAGAAAATAACAGTATCCACCACAAAGAGCATTAAGTGAGATAATGCATGAAGCAGCAGATAGCTCAGAGTATGTGGCACACAGTACAGGCTGAGTATTCCTTATCCAAAATGCTTGAGACCAGAAGTGTCTTATATTTCAATTTTTTTCAGATTTTGGAATATTTCCATATACATAATGAGATACCTTGAAAATGATACTCAAGTCTAAACACAACATTCATTTAGTTTCATATACACCATGTACACATAGCCTGAAAGTAATTTTATCGAATATTTTAAGTAGCTTTGTTCATGAAACCAAGATTTGATGGTGTTTTAACTGTGACTTGTCACATGCGGTCAGGTGTGGAATTTTTCACTTGTGGCATCATGTCGGTTCTCAAAACATTTCAGATTTTGGAGCATTTAAGAGGTCAGATTTTTTTAATTAGGAATGCTTAATCTCTAAATATTTCTTATTAAAAGAACCATAACTTGACCAAAGGCAAACAGTTATTAGAAGACCGATTCGGGATTCAGGGCTGGTTGTATTACATGAGGCCATATATGTGGATAGTGACAAGCTAGTAAAAGGACTTTTATTATAACAAAGTATAATTATGTAAGCAAATAAAAGTACCCTGACCTTAATGAGGAGTTATTGAAAGATTCAGGGAAAGGAAGCAATAGGATTATATAGTTGTTATCAAATTGTTCACTGAATAACATTATTATTTAAAAGAAAATATTACTGTTTTAAGGATTTTTATATGATATACACATTTTTATGACTTTTGAAGTTTGAAAGATTTTTCTTTTTTGGGGGGCAATGATTATATTCTAAATTTGGCAGGGAAAGATAGGTTGATTCATGTTAAGGAACACTTTGCTTTTACATTTTTGTAATAAGAAGGAATTCAGCCCATCCTACAATAAGCTAATAATTGAGCACATTCTCTATACTAGGGTCAAAATAATTTCACAAGTACATCAATAAGAGAGAGGGCAGGACCTTTAATTATAAAACTGAAGATAGCAACAAGAAAAAAATGTACAAAACTTAATTTAAAATATATGAGATTTGGTTTCACAGTAAGAATCCAAAAGAATAAAACCAAGTAGTCACTAGTAATAAGACAGTATAGATTCAAATGAGATGCTGTCTTGGTCAGGATGTGGTGTCCTCTATGGCAGAGGGGAAGAGGCTGCCAGAGCACAGATTGTCTTGAGTATCCTGCATAGATGGGAGAGATCAGATGCCACAGATAGCTGTGGGCTGTCCCTTTAAGAACTCCCATGGAATGGGCAGAGACGTCCTCCTTAGCACATTAGAACTGGACAATAAGAAAAGAATACAAGGAAGGAAAAATAAAATCTAGTCAAGCTCAAGAACCTGTGTATGTTACATCAGGTTAACCAGACCTTTCTCAGAAGAGAGAATCTAAATTTCCAGTTATATTGCTTTTATTTATGTTATCATTTTTGTTAATAATATCAAAATTAATGTAGACAAAGTACTTATATGGGCAGGCACTGTGCTTAGTGCTATGATATTTCTATTTATTTATGAATATTATACTCATATATTTATAGTTATTTATACTACTTGTTTCAGTATGTGTCAAGAAAATGGAAGGCACAGATATCTCAACAGAGATAATTTAATATAAAAAATTAGTTAAACAGATATTGGGGGACTAAAAAGGAAAAAGGGACATTGAGGTAACATGGAAACAGTAACAGGTAACACAGAACAGTTTTTACCCCTACTACTGGGAGAACAAAAGAAGAAGTGGAGTTATTAGAATCTAGGAGCTTGGAGGAAGGGCCCTGCATGGCCCCAGGGAGTGTGTGAGACTGGTTTTGGGTGTGCTCGAACAGGCTGGAAATGGAACCAAATACTGTTACTAGAGTGAAGAGGCATTGCTGGAGCCATGCATTCAGGAAAGAGCAAATCCCTTCTCCTGACTACTGTGTCTAAGTACCTCCTATTGGAAAAATCTGCAAGGAATCCGGTCTCAAAGGATAAAAGTAACTCTCCAAGTCCTGTCTCCAGCATCACAAAGCAGCGTATACAAGGATGGGTCTGAAGCTGAAACAGTTACTAACTGGCACATTGTTCTATTTATATTATAACCTATTGCTCATCCTAGTCTAGTAAGGTAGACATGACCATTCCTAATTTATGCCATTATTTAAGCTAGAGCCGTTATCTAGGCTATCATTATCCAGGTAGAGCTTGGGGTATGTGTGACCTCAATATGAAAACATTTGGATCCACTCTCTTGGATCCAAAGAGGTAGCATCTGGAGGCTGTCACTCAAAGGAGAGCTGAATAGCACACCCAGCTACAGGATCAGTTGACCTTGAACAGACTATATAGAGCTAAGTTATTCCATATAGAGGCAGGTGAACAGAAGCAGAAATAGATTAAAGGTCTGCATTTACAGAATAATGTCAGATAAACACAAGCACGATCTCCTATGGTACAGGAGCCTGTTGGATGGGAAGGATCAGAAAATCTTTGGGGTAAGGTGTGAGGAACTACCAATCTGTAGAGCTTCATCTGGGAAACTTGGAACCTCCTCTCCATACCCATGAAAGCTCAGTGTTCTGTGACTTAGAAGCATGTGTTACAACTCATCCAAATTCTCTTCAGTTATTAGTAGACAAATGCCATACAAAACGTGCACCATCAGCTAGTCTTACGGCTTTTCAAAGTCAGAATTTACCATTTTGAAACACCGTATTTTTTTTTTATCTTCTTATTGAGTATGTAATGATGCATCTTGCTGATTGTGTAGGAAATCTGTTTATTAAAACCGCAAGAAACAGGGAGGTTATTATGTATGCTATGAATCAAATAAGCAGAAATTGTATCGTGTAAATTAATAGAAGTAGAAGAATGAGTTTAAGTCAGTAGGAAGAGGATGTCTTTGTTGGCAAGATACTTGGAGGCACAAGGGTGATATAGAAATGATAAAGAGGAAGAGGCTGTATGGTTTTGATATTCTTGTGAGAAGAACGAAGGAGGAACTAAAGTGGAATTTGGAAGGAGCTTCAGCTGATATCAGACAGTGAGATCATATGGGTAAAGATTTAAGTTGTGAGTAAAGGGAAATGCATTCTGCTTTTCACCTTGAGAGTGCCTGCCTTGTACATTGCTGATGGATAAATGGTATGTCTACTTCACCTCCCTTGTTCTGCTAATCATTATAGATGTGGGAGATTGAAGATATCCTACAAGGGGCAGGAGAGGAGACTTAACATCTATTATGTCTTAAGTAGGTGCATACATTAAATTGTATCCTCATAACAACCCTCTAAGATGGAATATATCATCCCAGATTATTTCTTCTGCCCTGACTGCCTCACATCCCATCTTGGAGGTCTGCCCTTAAAGGAGACAGGTTAGTGACATTTTGAATGTTAATAAGAATGAGTTCAGTTCCCTAATCAACATTGACAACTCTTTTAAATAATAATCTTCCAAAGTAAGGGTGTCTCCTCTGAAACATATCTCAGTTCTCTTAAATTCCTTTATCTCTTTTTGCACTGGACACATGTAGAGGAGATATTTTGTGATTCGCATATGGAATAGCACATCTTTTGTTTTAGAAATATTTCAGGAGTTCAAATGCATCTTTATTTGAAGGGATGAATCATTTTAGGTTTCCTGAGGCGTAGACATCAAGACAATGTTATATGCAAGAGATATTGGCGGAGGGAAGCATGTGAAGGATAAAGGAGAGAGGGAGCCAGAGTAGGTGGGAAGAGCCTTTAGATGGTAATGCTGACCCTATGCCTGTGAAAGGAGAGAGAGAAGGAAGGATTTAGGAAGAGTCTCAGACTGCAGTACAGTTCTGAAAGAGTCTTGGCTAGGCTAATGGTGAGTCTCTAAACAAAGTATGCCCATTAGAGAAATTCCATATTGGTTAGCAATAACCCAGCTCCAGTATTTCCCATCATGCTCGGTCATTATCTAGGTAGAGGTAAGGGTGTGTGTGACCTCAATATGAAAACTGTTTGGTCCACTCTGGGGGATCCAAGGAGGTGGCATCTGGAGGCTGTCTCTCAAAGGAGAGCTGAGCAGCACACCCAGCTGCTACCTTGAAAATGTGACTGGGCTCCTCCACTTTAGATCATAGCTGTTCATACTGCTGTTGTTGCTGTTACTTAGTTTCAACAGGTTTCAAATGCAGCCAGAATGACCTGTTTACCACAACCATTGTCTGGGCCTACCTCAGTGCTAGGGCAGCAGAGATTGAACTCCTAGATCATGAATAATTCTTTGGTGGGATGACCCCAAGCAAGACTGCTAAGCCTCTTGTGGACAAATTCAGATGTATAAATTTTCAAATCCACCTAGAGATACATCTCTTTCCTTAGGAGCAGAGATCATAACATTGGAGAGGGTGAGGACCCTCTCATCTGTGGATGTAGTGAGATTCCTTCAGCGGCGTTGCTGAGCAGGGCGGGGTGCTGCTCAGGCATGTGATGCTGGGACTGGCAGTATGTAAGGGCTCTCTATCCCTTATTTACTTCACTTCCTCAGTGTCCAGTGCAGGTCTCTTTGGTTCAACAGGCTCATTAAGTTTGATTAAAAGAAGAGACATTTCATATTCTATTCTAGGTCCTAGATCGTTCCTTTTGCTTTGTAAACTTGTTAATACTCCTGGGTGACTTTATGACACAGCTCTAGCTGGTGACGAGATTGATTCCTGGGTCTGCTTTTAGGTTCCTTGATATTTTCAACTTGGGGACTGATTTCTTTAGGTCCTAGCGATGCTTTGTTCGTTTGTTTGTTTTGTTTTGTTTTGCTTAGCAACAAATTTTAGTTGTCATCACCTCTCTCAGGCTACACTTGGCCAAACCAAAGGTGAGCTTTTCTTCTGCAAATATTCGGGATTCATATGATCCTAATGCTATACTTACAATATGAAAACAGCATTCCTTCTTTGGATGTGACCACAGAAATAAGCCTTCTTTTCATTAACATAGTAAACATTTGTTGAGCATTTGCCAGGTGCCAGGCATTAAGCAAAGGTGAGCAAAACCCAAGGTCTCCGTGCTTGGGAACATAAAGTTCAGGGGAGTAGTCAAATAATCACAAAAATAAATTCAATTGTATTTGTGCCAAATGCTATGAAGGAAAGCTATATAGTGTTATGAGAACTTACAGAAGGCAACCTGATGTAGTTTAGGAGCTAAAGGAAGGAGGCAGATAAAAGAAAATGTTTTTTTCTGAGAAAGTAATGCTCAAATTGGGCTCTAAGGAGTCAGGACAACCTCTGAATTTGAAAGAAGGGAGAGGCATTCTCAGCAGTAGGAACATCAAGTACAGAGATCCTGTGATGACAAGAGGTGGCCTTATTTGGGGGACAGTAAAACTCAGAATGTGAGTAGAGCTGAGTAGAGCTCAGAATGTGAAGGGACATCAGAACTCAAGGCATTGGAGAGACAGAAGGGAACCAAAGCACGTGGGATCCTCTAAAATCTAGACTGCGCTAATTATTTTTTTTTCTCAGAGCAATTAAAAGTAATTTAAGTGGGGGTAGGTGGGTAGTGACATATCAGACTTGGATTTTGAGGTAATCAACAGATTGTAGAAGGGCAAGATGAATGTGAGGAGATCAAGGAAGAGTCTTTCGATATGACTAGGTTAGAAACTAAGGTTGGAAGAGCTAAATTTACCTGGAAGAAGTTTTCTATATCTAAATATTGGCTGCCGAGCTGATAGATTAAAGGATGAGTCATTGAATTAGGTTTGAATTTGACAATGCATTAAATTATAGTCAATAATTTAAACACATAGCACCAAATCATAAATCTAATACATCTACTGTGACAAGTAGAGATTGTAAATCTATTCATTTTTTCCAAGTAGTTGCAATATATTCTTTACATTTTAAATTATTTTATTTGTTCAAAAACTCCTTTTTAAATATATGATACTAAGGTATCTCTCGGTATAGGCTGTGTCCAGATGACCATACACGTCTTGTTTCATGTATGAATTCATAAAGCTTCGCTCTGAGTAGTTTAAAGAACCAGGGGCAAATTTATAACTCCAGAAGTCAACCGGCCAACAAAACCCTCTAATATGCTTTTAATCTCCTCCTTGCAAAATGAAAGAAGACAACTTTTTTTTCTTTGTGGAAAGAAATTATACATAAAACTCATTTTATAGCACTGAGATTATCTCATTTTGTAAGAGTTTTATGCAATTAGACAGTAGGAAAAATTAAAGAGTTTTTCTAGCTTCAATGTCTCTCAGATACTTCTTTGGTGTTTTGATTCATTAAATCCAAATGTAAGATTATTATTGTCATGTTACTGTCTTGGATGATTTACTCTATTTTATTGAAACGGGTAGCAGAGAGCAGAAGAATAAAAAAAGTTGGTGTACATGACAATTTAAAGGAGCTTATTCTAAATGAGGATTCCTAATGATTACCAGAAGCAATTTTTATTTTGTTCATTCAATCACTCCACAAATATAAATTGAATGTCAGATGTTGGGAATACAAAGACAACTAACATATATTCCCTGCCCACAGGGGCATTATGATCTAATTGGATATGCAAACAAATACTTGCCATGCAAAATGACAATCTGAGGCTGGTGGACATATGTCTTAGGCACTTGGGAACATAATGGAATAAGGGTTGAGTGTTGGGGTTTACTGGAGTTCAGATACTAGACTCTTGAGAGAGCCCAGTAAAGAGAACCTCTATTTCCCATGTGAATTCTGAATAATTTGTTTAAAAAGAAGAGGCAGATGGGCAAAAATATTTCCACATTCATTATTAATATAAATCGAATTGGAGGAACAATCCGGAATTCTTAGCCAAATGGTCTTGCTGATTTGGAACCCCAAATTAGCCAGTTTACCTCGAGGGCAACTTATCTCCTAGAGGAAGAAAGATATGTTTGGGCTGGGCCTGCCCAGTTAATTCGTTCCCAGTTTATCAAGAGAAATCACTGCACCTCTCCTGGGGTGGAGTGAGTCTAGGGACAGAGAAAGGCTGAGGCGTATTGCACTGAGTGAAGCTCCGTGCCTCTGAAGGAAATGCTGAGAGAAAGGAAGGGGCATTCATTACCCCTATCACAACTGGCTGTGGTCGAGAGCTCAACAAAGGCTTTACAGGTATCTTAAACCAGTTTTAAAGAAAGGGCGGGAATAGAGCAGGCTCTAGAATGGGGCAGGCAATTGGGAAACGAATTCCAAGCAGAGAGATCAGCATGCACAAAGGCATGGAGGCATGAGATGGTGCTATGCTCTCAACACCCAAGAGTGATTCAGCAAAGTTCATATTTAGGGAGAGAGGAGAGTGGCAAGAAGTGAGCCTGTCATACTAAAAAAAATAAATTCAAAAAAGGGCCTAACCAGGGAGAACAATTTCATTATGCTCAAGTCAGACTTTATCCTACAGGCAGTGGAGCGCACCTGAGATAGGGGGAAGGAGCAGGTTTGGGAAACTTTCTTGAATGCGCTATGTTCAGGCTTCCTGTGAGACATGCAAGTGGAGTGAGATGTGTAATGGCGTTGGACATAGGGTCTAGAATTTCCACTGTTAGTATCAGGCATGGGCCATGGCCCAAAAGGCAAATGGAACTACTTTCTTTAGAAGCCAGAAGAGTTAAAAATGCAGTGTAGCATAATGACAAAAACTAGACATGAGATTCCAACAAACCTGGGTTTGAATCCTGCCACATGTGACCTGTGAAATATTAGACAATCATCCTGAAACTTGTAGTTGCCATGTATAAAATACCATTTATACAAGCCTAGCTACCAGGCTTATATAAAAAATACATGAGATTATGTGTGTAAAGTATTAGCACATCTCAGCTGGGCGCGGTGGCTCACGCCTGTAATCCCAGCACTTTGGGAGGCCAAGGCAGGCAGATTACAAGGTCAGGAGTTCTAGACCATCCTGGCTAACATGGTGAAACCCCGTCCTACTAAAAATACAAAAAATTAGCCAGACATGGTGGTGGGTGCCTGTAGTCCCAGCTACTTGGGAGGCTGAGGCAGGAGAATGGCGTGAACCCAGGCGGCGGAGCTTGCAGTGAGCCGAGATCATGCCACTGCACTCCAGCCTGCGTGACAGAGTGAGACTCTGTCTCAAAAAAAAAAAAAAAAAAAAAAAAAAAGAAG
>NC_037683.1:86222486-86458133 GCF_003255815.1 Theropithecus gelada
TCTTTAAATGCCTCTTCAGGATACTTAGCTCATGAAAATTCCCATTTGTTGGAGGGACAAGGAAACAGAAGGAAGGAACTTGTATCCACAGCAAGAAAGTGGAAGTGGGGCAGCAGCCATGTCCCCTGTCTAGGCAGGAGGCAGGGGGACGAGGGTACCAACACAAGGATGGAAGGATGGACACCCAAAGGAACTGCCTCCTTCACAGCTGCTTGAGGGGCAGAGATCACTGTCTACTGTCCTTAACACAACTTGATTCCCTCTGCTGAAAATTAGATCTGCCTAGGCTCGGCTCAGCTTCCTCTTTGTAATCTGCACTATCCCCGTTAAGAACCATAGAACACCGGCCGGGCGCGGTGGCTCACGCCTGTAATCCCAGCACTTTGGGAGGCCGAGACGGGCGGATCACAAGGTCAGGAGATCGAGACCATCCTGGCTAACATGGTGAAACCCCGTCTCTACTAAAAATACAAAAAAAAAAAATTAGCCGGGCGTGCTGGCGGGCGCCTGTAGTCCCAGCTACTCGGGAGGCTGAGGCAGGAGAATGGTGTAAACCCGGGAGGCGGAGCTTGCAGTGAGCCAAGATCGCGCCACTGCACTCCAGCCTGGGCGACAGAGCGAGACTCCGTCTCAAAAAACAAAACAAAACAAAAGAACCACAGAACACCTGTTTCATGTCTATGAATCTGGGTTGGAGAAAAAGGAAAAGAAAAAAACTCAGAGATGAGCATAGTATTAGGCAGAAGCCTAATGGGTCTGCCTGGAGAGGAGGAGGAGTGTGGCCATGCACTGCTCTCAGCATACAGCCCATGAGGGCAGGGATGGCTGCTGTTCTTGTGAGATCAGTTGAGGTTTGTTCTGGGTGTAATTAGCCTTTTCACTCCTTGTTTCTCTCATATGTTGTGTCCTACTCTATGAAATGTTGAGTGCCAGTCCTTGTCTTTCATCCACACTTGAAACCTTCGTTCATGCTAAGGTGTAAATAACCAGCAACAACTCAGAGAAAAGTAGAAATACACCCAGACTTGAATCTTGCAGTGTCACCTCCCCTCACATACCCTCAGCAGATATGCTTCAAAAATTATACCTTCTTTTCCTACCAGTTTTACCTTATACATTCTTTCAAAATAATGGTATGACAGCTATTACAAATTAACAAGAGCTACTAAGAATGAAGAAATTCACTGATCATCCTGTGGATAAAGTGTTATCTTTCATGGTGAACATTTATTTGTAATCATGAGATACACGAAAGGGATGCAGTTCTAATATAATTTCAGACAACAGATAATTATGAAGGAGATGTTTTGCATGCAGAGACTTTTGGGGGCCTCTGTAATCCTGTCTCCTAATCCATCTATGTATATTGGGCAAATAGTAAGTTCTCAATAAGTGTTAGTTAGGAAAGTAAATGTGTGAATCGAGCCCTGGTAACCGTAATAAAAACAGTCTTTCTTGTGGAAATGTGTCGGTGATTATGGACTAGACCAGCTGCAGCATTCAAACAGAAATTAGAGTCTTAATAGACAACACACGAGCATGGCACCCCAGAGTTGGACAGAAATTTTCTGTGCTCACTGGGAACTTGGCGCTGACTCTGGTTTCTCTGTCACAGATTTTGGGGTGGGAGAGTGCTCCCATGGGGAAAGCAGCACGTGCTGACATCAAAATTGAATAGAAACTTGGCTGGGCTAGGAGTCATTGCTATTTTAGTCACTTCCAGATGTCTGCTGCTGTAGTTTCAAGGGACAGGGAAAGATGAGTGGAGTGTGCCATGCCACTGGGTAGAAGATGAGGAGCATTCTCCTTCTAAGCCTTTCAAGTTGTATTTAAAGCCATCCCTCAACATGCTACAAAGATGGATTGGATAAAGCCTTTAAAAACTGTGCTCTTCTGTTCACAATAGCAAAGACTTGGAACCAACCCAAATGTCCATCAGTGATAGACTGAATAAAGAAAATATGGCACATATACACCATGGAATACTATGTAGCCATAAAAATGAATGAGTTCATGTCGTTTGCAGGGACATGGATGACGCTGGAAGCCATCATTCTCAGCAAACTAACATAAGAGCAGAAAACCAAACGCTGCATGCTCTCACTTATAAGTGGGAGTTGAACAATGAGAACGCTTGGACACAGGGAGGGGAACATCACACACTGGGGCCTGTCAGGCGGTTGGGGGCTAGGGGAGGGATAGCATTAGAAGAAATACATAATGTAGATGATGGGTTGATGGGTGCAGCAAACCACCATGACACGTGTATACCTATGTAACAAACTTGCACATTCTGCACATGTATCCCAGAACTTAAAGTATAATAGAAAATTAGTTAATTAATTAAAAATAAATAAATAAACAAAAACTGTGCTTTTTAACAATATTCATTTATAGATTTGACTTCATATATATCAAATAGGCAAACTGCAGAAACCTTTGCAAACTAATCATGACTCTGCCTGCCCCCAGTCAGAAAAACAAAACCAAACCAGAACCATTCTCGGGCTTTGGTTATGATCTAATATTTATGAAGTGCCAGCCATTGAACATATGTTGAATGGTACATATGCCAGATGAGCTGGCTGCCCCTAGTAGCTATTGTGCTAACCTAAAAGCTCACCAGATGCTTGTTCTATATCTGCTTTCTCCTTTTATGATATTTTCAGTGTGTCTTTTAATCCCAATATTGTCATTATGAATTAGATAAAAGATATCAGGTGGGGGTGACCCCCTCTGAAATATTCTCAAAAGGGATGCCTGGGGTTCTTTCCAAGAGGCCCTGGCACCACCAGGGACCAGTCTAGGGGTGTAGATCAAAGTCCGTAATAGGTTCATAGAGTTTCTTGTTTCTTTCTTTCACCGAAAAGGTATGGCACTAGCATGATATAACTCTTGCTAGATAAAGAAAGCACAGGAGAAGCAGTATAGTACAGTGGTTAAGCATATAGGATTTGGATTAGACTCAGTTCAAGTTCAGACACTGTCACTCATTAGTCATGTGAACTTGGACAAATTACTTAACCTCTCTAAGGCTCAGTTTCTTCATCTGTAAAATAGGTATAGTGATAGTAGCTATTGAATTTTTGTGTGTGCAGGAGAGGGGAAAATTATGGTAAATAAGAATTCCTCCCTTGTCCAACAAGATTGTGAGCTAACCAGAAATATAACAAAGGGTAAGACCAGTGGAGGTCAACATGCCCCCTTTATTATTGTCGAAGCTGACATAAAAGAATGTAGTGTCTTTATGGACAAGTGAACTTCACAGCCAGACCCCTCTGCCACGACAGGCCTCTCCTTGGAGGGGCAGAGCACAGCATGTGCCCTCTCAAGAGGGGTAAGAGATGTCCGCATTTCTCCATCCACACTCTACTGTCAAATCAGTCGCTTTTCCCCCAGGCTAGAGTGAGGCAGTGGAGGGTGGCCGGGAGTGTTAGGTTAATGGGTCTTCACATGGAAGAAAACATCAAGAGTGGAGGATACGATCATCCTAGTAGCGGCAACTTCAGAGTGTTCCCCTGAGGACTCTGTAAGATAAAACAAGGTGTTTGGCAAGTGCTAAATGTTCACGAAATGTATACGGTGATGTTACGTATCACAGCAACCATTGTCACTGAGTGTCACGTTTGTGGTTTGTGGCAAAGAGATAGGGCAATGAAAAACAGAGACATTTGGAAATTGTTGTGTTGTCCCATGAGGGTTAAATAAACAGGTCAGGATATAATCTTTAAACCAAACAAGAGACTAAGTGTTTATACTTAGCACGTTCTGTTATTGTCACCCTGGGACAGAAGAACCAGCATAAAGGTTTAAGACACAATAGAAGGAGATTGGATTTAACACAAGTGGGAAGAAGCAGAGATCTTAACTAGATAAATGTGAAACAAGAAGATGTCATGCACCTGGGAGCTGGGAAATCCTCCCAAGCATATTCTCCTGGGATGAAGATTTCTGGGTCTTGGGCAGTTGGTCAATCCATGTCTTACCTTAGACGTGAGATTAGCTCACCCACTCCCTCTGCTTGAGGTTTCTACTGGTTGTTTATCCCTAAATGTTCTTTTGGGTTGCAATCCTAGTCAGGGTTCTCCAGAGAAATATAACCAGTAGAAGATACGTATACACACAGACACACACATATATAAAATTTATTGTATAAATCTAATATTTATATAATAAATTTATTTGGATTTATCATTATTACTTAAATTTATTATATAAATCTTTTTATAAATATATATATATAAATTTGTTGGGTTTTTGTTTTTTTGAGACAGGGTCTCACTTTGTCACTTTGTCACCTAGGCTTTAGTGCAGTGGTGTGATCTCGGGTCACTGCAACCTGCACCTCCTGGGTTCAAACAATTCTTCTGCCTCAGCCTCCTGAGAACTGGGATTACAGGCGTGTGCCACCATACCTAGCAAATTTTTGTATTTTTAGTAGAGCCAGGGTTTCGCCATGTTGGCCAGGCTGGTCCTGAACTCCTGACCTCAAGTGATCTGCCTGCCTTGGCCTCCCAAAGTGCGGGAATTACAGGTGTGAGCCACCATGTCTGGCAGATATATGTAATTTATAAGTTAATGTAAATAATAGATTTATTACAGATATAAGAGATTCATTTTGAGGAATTGACTCACACAATCATGGAGGCTGAGAAATCTGCTAACCTGCCATGTGCAAGCTGGAGACCCAGAGAAACCAGTGCTGTAATTCAGTCTGAATCTGAAGGCCTGAGAACCAGAGGAGCCAATGGTCTGAATCCCACTCTGAGGGCAGGAGGAGATGAGATGAGATGTCCCAGCTCAAGCAGTGAGTGAGGCAGGAGAAAAAGGAGCAAATCGCTCCTTCCTCCTTTTGTTCTTCATCTTTTTGTCCTCAGTGGATAAAATGATGTCCAACCATGTTGGGGAGGGCAATCTACTTTACTGAGTCCACCTATTTAACTGCTCATCATATCCAGGGACACCCTCCCAGGCAAACCCAGAAAGAGTGTTTAATATGGACACCCCATGGCCCACTCAAGTTGACACATACAATTAAACATCACAAGTTGGCTTTATTTTTTCTTGAACTGAAAAATGCAGATACAGACCTGCGTGGCCCAGGGAAGCCCAGACCTTTGGTGTTTATGTATGATTCATTCCATGCAGTCCCAAGTTAAGCCCCCAAGTTCCTCTGAGATTATTTGGAGATTTTATTTTGTTCTAGTTCTTATAGAGTATAGTATTTAAGAAAATTTGTGCCATATTTTGAAGGTAATAGTTTTTTCAGGTCTCTGTTGGCCTCCGATTTGAGTTAGCCATGATCTTTGTTAAAGGCAATTTTCTAAATTACTTCTCTTAATTCTTCCTCTAGGAATTAGCATCCACGACATTTCTTCTTTCTTTTCCATACCTCCACTCTCCCTGACTTCACTTCCCTTCTTTGGCTGTGAGTGTCAAAGTCCCTGGGTTGGTATAAATGATGTTAAAGACAACCAACTGGGTTTTCTAAGATTCAGGGTTGATTCACCTGATCTCAAGAGGAAGCCCCATATTGAAAAGTGATTATCTTCTCATTTCACAAAGCATAGTTATTGTCACAGAGAAGTAAGAGGGGCACTGGGGAGTGGATAGCTGTAGTGATACAGTAACAATGCTTCAATGCTGAGAGTGAAAAACAGTGAATGTGAGGAAGGAAAAAGGTACATATTATAAAGGAAGCAGCATCAGAATATGCCAATGTTCTGAGGATAAAGAGGGAGTTATTCAGGTGACTTTGGGAGAGGATGATTTCAACCCTGGCAGGTAATTTTTAGGAACGAGAATCTAATGCACAAGTAAACATGCTTGTTATAAGGGAATGCTGTGATAGTCTTGATGAACGGGAAGTGTGCAGATGAGTTCTAATGTCATCTCACCTGCTCTTTGATTTTTGTGAAGTGAGAGCTGAGACACAACCTCTGTGGTTTAAGAAGAACTGATCTAATTATGGTCAGGTGATTGGAAATGGAAATCTGCCACCGCACTTTGAGGAAGCATTTTTCAGATCCCCATCCCCCAGTATTAAGCAAGCTCTTAAAATTGTAAATCTAATGATACCAAGAAGTGTGTTTTGATGTTTAAATCAAAGGGCATTTCACGGTAATGGCTCCACAGCTGAGCAAGCTTATATTTGCTTAAAAATTGTATCTATTTAGAAGTCACTGGTTTTCAAATAAACCAAAAAGCTGCCAGTCAACATGGCAGCTGAAACATTCACTTCATGGAGCAAAACAATAGGGCTCATGTCAGAGCTGTGACCCAAGTTTGAAAATTAACGTCATTTTGTTATTTCTCTTACGAGTTGATCTTTTCCTTTGAGTTGCTCTTCACGACATCTGCTAAGTGGCTTTGTTGTTGGATTTCAGGGTTTGGCACAATATTCCGTTCTCTTTTATGGCTATTATGACAATAAACGAACAATTGGATGGATGAATTTCAGGTTGCCGCTCTCCTATTTTCTAGTGGGGATTATGTGCATTGGATACAGCTTTCTGGTTGTCCTCAAAGCGTAAGTTTGATTTGTCTTTTGGGAAGCAAATAATGATTTCTGGAATCAAATGGAGGGATTAATTTGGGGATTGGATATAATTTTGTTGCTATTTTATGTCTAAAGGAAACAGAGTCTGTAAGAGATGAAATGTAGTTTTAATACCAACACTAATGTTAGACTATTACATCTTCAAAAGAATTGAACATAAACACAGGCCTTTGAGTCATCTCATGGGGTCAGACTAATGCTTGCATGTCTATCTTGTGTTTAAACATATTTTTTAAATGTGCATTTTTGTACTTGAAGGTACGAATTAACGTTGCCAGCAAGACAGGGAAACAGCTGCTGGCCCCTCTTTTGCGTGCAGAGAGGTTTTAACTTGCAGAATCAGCTCAATAGGCAGAATCTATTGTTCTCTACTCATTTAAAAAAAAAAAAAAACCGGAATAATCACTCATCCAAAAAATTTTAGCTGTGTAAGACAGAAAAAATGAATGGTCCCCAATGAAACCGTCACAATCAACTGTATAATCATGGTTTGTCTTGGGAAAAGATGTATTGGAGTATGGGGAGGAATTTCACTGGAGAACTGATATTACTGCAGTTCATTTTTCCCCCTGCCTAAAATATATTTATAATACTCTACTTAAAGACTGCAGAAGCCTAGCAGAGTTATTTGGGTTTATATATAAGAAAAATGACCCTTTAGCCAATTTTTTTTTTGAACCAGTTTATGAGAAGAGTTTAAACATCTCAAGTAAGGTTGCCATTCTTTTATTTGACTATGCTCAAGGTGAATGAGTTTTCCCCTCATTGTAGGAGGCCCCTCTGCCTGAGGGTCTAAGAGGGAAAAAGTGCAGTCACCCTAAGCAGGAGCTCTCTGAAGCAGTCTGTGACACACTTTGTGTCCTAAACCTGCCTCACTTACAGGTTCCTCCAGAGAAAACTGCCATATTTCATTTTTAAGCTCTTTTGGGACTTAAAACCTTGTGGGAAATCCTATATGTAAGACATTTATCAACCTGTTCAAGTGTAATCAGAGACCTCAAATATAAGAGACTGTCCATCAGATAAACTACTATCACATTCCAAAAATCAAAGATATTTTCTAGTCTTTTGACTATATTGCTCTGGTTGGGCTGAAGTCAGAGGTATCATTTACATTACTGAGGCCTCATGAGTATCATTTCTGTGTTGCTCCTTTAGTTTCTATAGTCAGTGGAGAAGAATATTTTCTCATGTCCGATTACTCAGCTTTTTTCGGTAACTGTGCAGGTTGTGTACCCCACAGTCATTCTGCCTAGGTTCAAATCCCAGCTCTACCTTGTATGTATTTATACAATCATTAGCAGATGGCTCAACTGCTCTGTTCTCCTGTTTCCCCTTGGTAATAGAGGTGTAATGGATGTGAGGACTAAATGAATTAATACAAAGCACTTAGAATATGCCTGGATGAGAAAATTATTAAACCAATGTTAACTATTTTATTAGGATTATAATTCATAGGCTTATTGAAGAGAAAAGGCCAGCATGGTAGGAGTTGAGGCCACATTATAGCTCCCCAAAACAGGGCAGTCATGTATGGTTATGCAGTTGTACATCAGTAGATTTGTATGTTTAATAAATTATTTTCTGGCAGATGAATTTAAAGTATCTAGAGCAGCACTATACCAGGCAAGTCACTTATATAAGTTTAAAACTTCTAGTAGTCATATTAAATAAATAGATAGGTACATTTAATTTTAATAATAAATATATTTGATTTAACTCAATATATCCAAAGTATTACCATTTTAACAAGCAATATAAAATTATTGTTGAGATATTCTCTGCCTTTCAGAAGGTATCAAGTCTTTGAAATCTGGTGTGTATTTTATACCAGTCACATTTCAAATGTTCAGTAGCCAGATGTTGGTGGAACACTCTATTGGGTAGAGTGGCTCTAGAGGAAGTAGTGGCTTTTTCAAAGTTGCTCAAAGATGCCATCTGGGATAGCTGCAGGGCATGAAATCCATTTTCCCCCTCAAAGTCATTCATGTTCTGTCAACCAAACCAGTGTGGCCTTGAACCTTTCCTCTGGCATGGACCTTTGGTTGCTCCTTACCTGATTAGCAAGTAGTTTAAACTCATTGCCCAAACAGCAAGACAACTCGAAAACAATACATGATTCTCACCCCACCACCAGCCCATGGGACAATACTCAGTAGAAAAAGAATTGATGAGATATAAATCTTTGTACAGAATCACTAATCATCTCTTCCTACTCCTATCCCAGTCAAATACTCTCTTGGAATAAGTTTGAGTGGATTTATGACATACGTTACTCAAACGGAATAGAAGGGAACCTAAGTTCTAAAATCGACTAGGCTACATCAAGATTTTTTCATTGTGCTCATTCTGTTAGCTTCTGCATATTCATTCACAAAATGGGAGCAAATATCTATTTTTAGTTACTTAATAGCAAAATCAGAAAATAAAAAGATAGAAATCCAAGAAAATAGTTTGAAGTTTTAAGATAAGATGACTAACTTTGTTGACCCAGGACTCTCCTGGTTTTAGAACTGAACGTCTTGCGTTTGGGAACCTTTCAGTCCCCAACAAACAAGGATGGTTGATCACCTTAGTTTTAAGTCCTTCCCTTTTCTTCTTCCTCCCTTCATTCGTTTCTTTTATCCTTCTTTTTTTCCTTTTCTTTCCAGGTCAGTGTACATTTTCAACCACATCATATACTTAGAAATCTTCATGATAAATATAAACATAAGTATAAAAAGCAAAGTAAAACAGCGTAACGTAAAGTTACACAACATAGAAACCATCAGCTCCTTTAAATATTGTCCTCATTAGTTTAAAGTTTTATGTCACAAAGTAAAGGTGGCTTGACATCAGGACCCAACTGCTCCCATTAAAAATAATTCTCTAAGCTAAAAATCTGGGGTTTTACTGGTCTGTTTTACAGCAGCTAAACTACTGGAAACAGTTGAATCATTTTGGGAATGCATGTCTTAATAAGAAACTCATAGCTATTTTATCCTTATAGGCGTCTTTCAATACTTTTTCCTGTTTGTAGGTTGTTTTAGTCCATTTTGTGTTGCTATAAAGGAATACCTGAGGCTGGGTAATTTATAAAGAAAAGAGGTTTATTTGGCTGACAGTCTACAGACTGTATAAGAAGCATGGAGTCAGCATCTGCATCAAGTGAGTGATTCAGCCTGTTTCCACTCATGGTGGAAGGCAAAGGGGAACCAGCATGTGCAGAGATCACGATGGTGAGATAGGAGGCAAAAGAGAGATGGGAAGGTGCTGGGCTCTTTTAAACAGCCAGCTCTCATGGGAACTAATAGAGTAAGAACTCACTCACTATCCCCTGCAAAGGAAGGCATTAATCTATTCATAAAAAAACTTCCCCTATGACCCAAACACCTCTCATTAGGCACCTCCAGCATTGAGATCAAATTTCTACATGACATTTGGGGAGACCAACAGTCAAACCTTAGCACAGGGCTCCCTGGGATTAAATATAATTTTTCTGTTTATGATCCTGTCTATAACAATACTCATAGAATTGACTAGCAAATATTCTTGGATACTTAAATCATGTGCTATACATAACCCTTAAATGGTGTTAAAATTTTTGTCTACGTAGACTATCATATATATTATATATATGAGATATATATTATAAACTACATATATCAAAAACCAGCCTCAATACATGCAGATAAATATTTTTAAATTTGGCAAAATGACAGTATGTTCATCCATATTTCTGGAGCTGCAACAATAATTATGATTTTTACTTGAAATAATAACAATTAACATCTGTTGAGCATCTGTCATGAATCAGTTTAAATTACATTACTTCTAATCCCTAAACATTGCAAAGTAGCTATTAGTTTTATAATTTTACAGATAATGAAATAAAACTCAGAGATCCTAAATGAACTGCGCAAGGTCATTTGACTATAAGACCTCTTCGAATTTAGATTTTTCTAGTTCAAAAGATATCTTCTACCCCCTACACCTTGCCACCTCTCTGTACTGTGCTTCTCCTTACATAGGCCAGTGTGTTCCTCCCACCAATCTTATA
This sequence comes from Theropithecus gelada, assembly GCF_003255815.1. Taxonomy (NCBI): domain Eukaryota; kingdom Metazoa; phylum Chordata; class Mammalia; order Primates; family Cercopithecidae; genus Theropithecus; species Theropithecus gelada. The sequence goes on from NC_037683.1 coordinate 86,233,085, forward strand.
TACTGTGTTGAGTATACATTAGTTATTCCTGTTGGATGGATGGAGAAATTAAGGCTCAGCAGAGTTTGAGGATTTGACTAAGTTCCAATACCCAGTAATTTGCAGAACTGAGCTTTGAACACCTTGCTTTAATTCCAGGACTTCGCTTTTCTAATTTCCAATGTGGATTCATTTATATTGATGATAACAATCATCAGTATAGAGTGATGTCTCTGTCTTATCCTGGGTAGCCTTTTTTTTTTTAAAAAAAATTCTATATTAAAATAGTTTCTTGTCTGTTGTTAAATTCCCTTAGAGTTTTATGGCCTTGATATGACTCAAGTGACCAAATGTTTTGTTAAAAAACAATTAAACCTATCAAAACCAAGTCCTTCTTCTACAAGATTCTTGCATATTCCAAGATGAATCATGGCCAGCTTCACACACACCATTTCTAAATCAATGAGACTCTATTTTTTCCCTTCTACTTAGATGTCAGTGCCTTTGTCCATTTTCTTTACACTTCTTTGGTGTTTACCCAGACAGTCATGACCTACCTGATACTCTACCTAAATATCTTCCATGTCTCTTGACATCTTTAATTTCTTAACATTGAAATTGTTTCTTTTTCCTCCCCACATTCTCACCCCCAATTAATTTTTTTCTTTGTCAAAGGAATTTCTCCTTATCTATTTAGTAGAAAGCAGTCAGAGTGCCTCATAGAATCCAGTCTAATATTTTACTTCTCAGAGATATTTTCATTGGAGATCATAATGTTTGATGTATGTAATGATGAATTTCAGACCCTAGAGAAGGTTATGGAAGGGTAAGTGGACCTGGCCTAAAGGACATGATATTCTGGCAAATCCCATAAAACATATGATTATCTCATCTTCCTCAAACTATAGTTGACCTTGTTTCAAAAATGCTTGGAGCAGAAAAGCAATGAGGTATGAAAGACATAAAGTCACCACCTTCCATTTTATATTACTGCTCTATGAACTGCATCTAGATTATAAAAATCAACATAAAAAGCTGTCCTCTTGCAAGAATGGACTAATAAGGATGGCAGTAGTTCACAATGAATGGCAGCTATTTACAAAGTGAGGTGATGTTGTCAAAACCTGTCATAATGACAAAGACAGAACTGAACAACAATAGCATAACAAGCATATGTCGTATGCATTTATTATATGTATTGTGCTATGCAAAAATGCAATTTATGCTATATGTATTTACTTGGTGAGGCTCTTTCCAGTGCTAAGTTTACTTCTAGAATGACAATTCATGTTTTCATTCATTTAATTACTATTTGTGGAGCACCTAGAATGGATAATCTAAGAGAACTATCCAGTACCTGGATCTTTCTTGGTGAGCAAAATAAAGTCCTTGCCCCTGTGGTGCTCAGTTGGGGAAATATTGTAAACAAAGAAATGACCAGTGGTTTTGGCCAATGTAGGATAATTTTATGTTGTTGTTATCCTCTGCAGTCAAATATTTGCTACAGCTTCTCCATCCTCAAGAATTTTAAGTAGTTGAAAAGCGCGAAGATGGCTAACAAGATGCAGCCAGGAAGAGCTTCTCCCAATGAGAAACCAGGGTATTAAGAAGACTGGCACACTCCAAGTAGATCTTCAGAAGAGAGGCATCGAGAGTGGATGGAGGCAGGATGTAGACTGTGCTAGAATTGGAGGAAGCTCGGAATGCTATGCTCAGGAATGAGTTCTAGGACTCATTCGTGGCCCCGAGTTGCTCCTGAGGAAGGGAGAGTTAAATAGGTGTGGAGTAGCCCACTCTCACCATGGATCTCCATAATTCCAGTTGCGGGAGACTCCATGACCCCCTATGCATATTTGAACTGATAAGGAGAGCTGCTTGAAGAGTTGGCAGGGACAGGACTCCAGACCATGTGGAGTTCAGAATATTTGGCAAAGGAAGGACTGCAGTAGAGCACAGCCAAGGACACCCATCCCTGAAGGCTCACCATGCCCCTGTAGGCTTTGGCCTTTGTTGACTGTCAGACCAATACAGAGCAGGGTTGTCTGGCCCATGGAATGAGGCCATTCTTATCTGAGTGCCTCCCTTGTCTGCCAGCCTTTCCTCAGGTTCATGCCTGGCTGTGCCCACTTGCAGCACAGGCTTGGATGTCCAACTGGGGCACTTCTTAAAGGCCATCACCATAACTTCTTTGCTGGCAGACCCCACCCAACTGTTGGAGAGCTTCTGAAGACAAGCCTGCATCCACACACACCCGCCTGCAGCCTTCTCCCTCTGGTTTGCCAACATGCAGACATGCATGGACCCTGCTGCTCTGCTGTCACCTACACGAGCTTACACCCCACTGCCACTGCCCCGACAAAGCACTTTTGCCAGCAACTCTCATTGGAGCACTGTTGTTGACAGACTGGAAACACCTCATCTCCTTCAGCACATCAGGTGTTTAACCTTGAGAGGCCAGAGAACAAAGCTGTGTGCCTGGTCCTATACCATCGGGTTACAGCACACAGCCCAGGAGTGTTGAGCTGAGCCCAGGTCCCCTGAAATCAGCCAGAAATGAAGCCAGTTGACTAGGCCCAACTTACATCACAGTCAAACCCTCAAAGGCATCAAAGAATATAAAAGCAAAAAGCCCCGTCCAAAGAATTGCAACTTCAAAGATTAAAGAAATATCAGCTCACACAGATGAGAAAGAACCAGCAAAAGAACTGGGGCAACTCAAAAAGTCAGAGTGTGTTCTTACTTCCAAATGACCATGCTAGCTCCCCAGCAATGGTTCTTAATCAGACTGAGATGGTTGAAATGATAGACGTAGAATTCAGAGTCTGGATGGCAATGAAGATTGCTGAGATTTAGTAGGAAGTTAAAACCCAATACAATGAACCTAAGAATCCAGTAAAACAATACAAGAGCTGAAAGACAAAGTAATCATTTTAAGAAAGAACCAAGCTGATCTGATAGAGCTGAAAACCCCATTACAATAATTTCACAATACAATTGGAAGTATCAGTAGCAGAACAGCCTAAGCTGAGGAAAGAATCTCAGAGCTCAAAAGTGGTTCTTCAAATTGACTCAGTCTGACAAAAATAAAAAAGAAAGAATAAAAAAGAATGAACAAAGCCTCCAAGAAATATGTAATTATGTAAAAAGACCAAACCTATGACTCACTGACATACCTGAAAGAGAGGGGGAGAGAGAAAGTAAGTTAGACAACATATTTGAGGGTACTGCCTATGACAATTTCCCCATCCTCACTAGAGAGGTCAACATTCAAATTCAGAAAATTTGGAGAACCCCTGCAAGATCCTATACAAGATGACCATCCCCAAGATACATAGCCCTCAGATTCTTCAAGGTCAATGCAAAAGAAAAAATATTAAAGGTAGCTGGAGAGAAGGGAAAGGCCACCTACAGAAAGAATCCATCACACTAATGGCAGACCTTTCAGCAGAAGATGTACAAGCAAGAAGAGATTGGGGCCTATATTCAGCATCCTAAAAGAAAAAAAATTCCAACCAAGAATTTCATATCCAGCCAAACTAAGCTTCATAAGCAAAGGAGAAATAAAATCCTTTTCAGACAATCAAATGCTAAGGGAATTCATTACTACCACACTTGCCTTACAAGAGGTCCTTAAGGAAGTACTAACATGGAAATAAAAAACTGTTACCAACTACCACAAAAACACACGTAAGTACATAGACCATTGACACTATAAAGCAACTACACAAACAAGTCCACATAACAACCAACTAACACCACCATGACAGGATCAAATCTTCATATATGAATATTAACCTTAAATGTAAATGGGCTAAATGCCACATTCAAAAGGCACAGAATGGCAAATTGGATCAAGAAGCAAGACCGAACTGTATGTTGTATTCAAGAGATCCATCTCACATGCAGTGACACCCACAGGCTCAAAATAGATTGATAAAAATCTATCAAGCCATAAGGAGATTGGTAAAAATCTATCAAGCCATAAAGAGATTGATAAAAATCTATCAAGCAAACAGAAATCAAAAAGAGAAGAGCTTGCTATTCTTATTTAAAGCCAAACAAACTTTAACCTAACAATAATCAAAAAGGACAAAGAAGGGGATTACATAATGATAAAAGATTCAATTCAGCAAGAATACTTAACTGTCCTAAATGTATATATACCCAACACTGGAACACCCAGGTTCATAAAATAAGTTCTTGACCTACAAAAAGACTTAGATAACTACACAATAATAGTGAGAGACTTCTGCAGCTTACTGACAGTATTAGACAGATTATCGAGGAAGAAAACCAACAAAGGTATTTGGGACCTAAACTTGACACATGACCAAATGGACCTAACAGACATCTACAGAACACTCCACTCAACAACAACAGAATATACATTCTGCTCATCTGCAAATGGCACATACTATAAAATCAACCACATGCTCACCCATAAAGCAATCCTCAACAAATTAAGAAAAACTGAAATCATACCAACGACATTCTTGGATCACAGCACAGTAAAAATAGAAATCAATACCAAGAGAATCTCTAAAAATCACATGATTACATGGAAATTGAATAGCCTGCTCCTGAATGACTTTTGGGTAAACAATGAAATTAAGGCAAAAATCAAGAAATTTTTCATAACTAGTGAGAACAAAGACATGGCATACCAGAATCTTTGGGACCCAGTTAAAGCAGTTTAAAAGGGAAGTTATAGCACTAACACCCACATCAAAAAGTTAGAAAGATCTCAAATTAACAACTTAACATCACACGTAGAGAAACTAGAGAAACAAGAGCACACCAACTCCAAAGCTAACGGAAGATAAGAAATAACCAAAATCAGACCTGAACTGAATGAAATTGAGACACAAAAAGCCATGCAAAAGATAAATAAATCCAAAAGTTGTCTATCTGAAGTATAAATAAGATTGATAGACCACTAACTAGATTAATAAAGAAAAAAGAAGATTCAAATAAACACAATCAGAAATGACAAAAAAGGACATTACCATCAACTCCAAAGAAACACAGAAAACCCTCAGAGATGATTACAAACATCTGTATGCACACAAACTAGAACACTTAGAAGAAATGGATACATTCCTGAAAACATAAAACCTCCCAAGATTGAACCAGGAAGAAATTTAAACCCTGAACAGACCAATAATAAATTCTAGAATTTAATCAGTAATAAAAAGCCTATCAACCAGAAAAAGTCCTGGATCAGACAAATTCACAGTCAAATTCTACCAGATGTATAAAGAAGAGTTGGTGCCAATCCTACTAAAACTATTTCAAAAACTTGAGGAGGAGGGATGCCTCTTTAACTCATTCCATGAGACCAGCATCATTTTGATACCAAATCCTGTCAGAGACACAATGAGAAAATAAAACTTGAGGCCAATATCCTTTATAAACATAGATGCAAAACTCCTCAATAAAATAGTAGCAAACCAAATCCACCAGCACTCTCAAAGTAATTTACCATGATGAAGTAGGCTTTATTCCTGGGATGCAAGGTTGGTTCAACATACACAAATAAATAAATGTGATTTATCACATAAACAGAATGAAAAACAAAACTACATGATCGTCTCAATAGTTGCAGAAAAGGCTTTGGATAAAATTCAACATCCTTTCATGTTAAAAACTCTGAACTAACTAGGCATTGAAGGAACATACCTCAGAATAATGAATCATCTATGTCAAACTCACAGCCAACATCATACTGAACAGGCAAAAGCTGGAAGCATTACCCTTGAGAACTGGAACAAGACAAGGGTACCCACCCTCACTATTCTTATTCAACAAAGTACGAGAAGTCCTAGCCAGATCAATTAGGCAGGAGAAAGAAATAAAAAGCATGCAAATAGGAAGAGAGGAAGCCAAATTATCTCTCTTTGTGGACAATATAATTCTATACCTAGAAAACCCCATAGTCTCTGCCCAAAGGCTCCTAGATCTGATAAACAACTTCTGCAAAGTTTCAGAATACAAAACCAATGTACATTTCTTTTTTTTTTTCTTTTTTTTCTTTTTTTTTTGAGACGGAGTCTTGCTCTGTCGCCCAGGCTGGAGTGCAGTGGCCAGATCTCAGCTCACTGCAAGCTCCGCCTCCCGGGTTTACGCCATTCTCCTACCTCAGCCTCCCGAGTAGCTGGGACTACAGGCGCCCGCCAACTCGCCTGGCTAGTTTTTTTTTGCATTTTTTAGTAGAGACGGGGTTTCACTGTGTTAGCCAGGATGGTCTCGATCTCCTGACCATGTGATCCGCCCGTCTCGGCCTCCCAAAGTACTGGGATTACAGGCTTGAGCCACCGCGCCCGGCCACCAATGTACATTTCTACATACCAGAATTTTCCAAGCTGAGAGCCAAATCAGGAATGCAATTTCATTCACAATAGCCACAAAAAGAATACAATATCTAGGAATATAACTAACTAGGGAGATCTCTACAATGAGAATTACAAAACATAGCTTAAAGAAATCAGGAATGACACAAACAAATGGAAAAATTCCATGCTAATAGATGGGAAGAATCAATATTACTAAAATGGCCATACTGCCCAAAACACTTTGCAGATTCAATGCTATTCCTATCAAAATACAAATGACATTTTTTTACAGATTAGAAGAAACCATTTAACATTCGTATGGAACCCAAACACCCTGAATATCCAAAGGTCTCACAAGCCAAAAAACAAACAAACAAACAAAAAAAAAACGGAGGCATCAGAATCACACTACCTGACTTCCAACTATGCTACAAGGCGACAGTAACTGATACTGCATGATACTGATAGAAAAACAGGCACATAGATTGTATTAGTCAGGGCTCTCTAGAGGGACAGAACTAATAGGATATATGTATATATGAAAGGGAAATTTATTAGGGAGAAAGGCTCACATGATCAGCAAGGTGAAGTTTCATGGTAGGCCATCTGCAAGCTGAGGAAGGAAGAAGCCAAGAGTGACTCAGTCTGAGTCCCAAAACCTCAAAAACAGGGAAGCTGACAGTGTAGCCTTCAGTCTGTGGCTGAAGGCCCGAGAGCCCCTGGCAAACCACTGGTGTAAGTCCCAGAGTCCAAATGCTAAAGAACCTGGAGTCTGATGTCCAAGGGCAGGAGGATGGAAGGAAGCATCCACCAGAGCAGAAAGATGAAAGCCAGAAGATTCAGCAAGCCAGCTTACCCCATTTTCTTCCACCTTCTTTGTTTTAGCCATTGCGGCAGCTGATTAGATGGTGCCCCCGCACATTGAGGGTGGGTCTTCCTCTCCCAGTCCACTGACTCAACTGTCAATCTCCTCTGGCAGCACCTTCACAGACACACCCAGAAACAATACTTTACCAGCTATCTGGGCATCCTTCAATCCAGTCAAGTTGACACCTAATATTAACCACCACATAGACCAATGGAATAGGTTAGAGAATCTAGAAATAAAGCTGCACACCTACAAGCATCTGATTTTTGACACAGTTAACAAAAATAAACAATGGAGAAAAGACTCCCTGGGTAATAAATAGCATTGGAATAACTGGATAGTCCTATGAGGAACATCAAAGCTAGACTCTTTCCTTTCACCATATACAAAAATCAACTCGAGGTGGATTAAAGACTTACATGTAAAATCTAAAACTATAAATTTTTGGTTTTTAAAACTAATCTATAAAAACCCTTGAAGAAAACCTAGGAAATAGTATTCTGGATATCAGCCCTGGCAAATACTTCAGTAAGAAGACTCCCAAAGCAATTGCAATAAAAATCAAAATTGATAGGTGGGACCTAATTAAACTAAATAACTTCTGCACAGCAAAAGAAATTATCAACAGACTAAACAGACAGCCTACAGAATGGGAGAACATATATGCAAACTATGCATCCAAGAAAAGTCTAATATCCAGTGTCTATAAGTCTATAAGGACCTTAAACGAACCAGCAAAAGCAAAACACAAAAACCCTAAAAAACCATTAAAATGGGCAAAAGACATCAACAGACACTTCTCAAAAGAAGACACACATGGCCATTAAGCATACAAATAATTACTCAATATTACTAATCATTAGAGAAATGCAAAGTAAAGCCACAATGAGATGCTATCTTACACCAGTCTAAATGACTATTGTTACAAAAAAAACAGAAAAACAAAAAATAGATGCTCGCAAGACTGCGGAGAAAAGGGAACACTTAGATGCTATTGGTGGGAATGTAAATTAGTTCAGCCACTGTGGCAAGCAGTTTGAAAATTTCTCAAAGAACTTAAAACAGAACTACCATTTAGCCAAGCTATCCCATTACTTGGTAAATACCAAAGGAATAGAAATCATTCTACTGTAAAGACACATGCACATGTACTCATATTCACCACAGCACTATTCAAAACAGCAAAGACATGGCATCAACCTAGATGTCCATCAACAGTGTACTGGATGAAGAAAATGTAGTATATATACACCATGAAATGCTATGCAGCCATAAAAAAGAATTAAGGATTAAATTATGTCTTTGCAGCAACATTGATGAAGCTGGAAACCATGATCCTAAGAGAATTAATGCAGGAACAGAAAACCAAATACCTCATATTCTCATGTGTAAATGGGAACTAAACATTGAGTACACATGGACGCAAAGAAAAGAACAGTAGACAACAGGGCCTATGTGAGGGTGGAGGGTGGAAGCAAGGTGAGGATTGAAAAACTACCTATTGGGTACTATGCTCATCATCTGAGTGATGAAATAGTTGGTACACCAAACCCCCACAACATGCAATTTACCCATGTAAGCAACTTGCACATGCACTCCCTGAACCCAAAATAAAAATTGGAAAGAAAAAATAATAATTAAAACAATTATCTGGGGAAAAATAATTTAAATTAGTAGCACCCTTTTGCCTTCAGGGGATATGTTCTAAAACCCCCAGTGGATGCCTAAAACTATGGATAGCAAATTCTATTGCTGTCAGTTGGAACACGTTTCTTTTCATGTCTTCTACCCACAAATTTAATGACTTTTCCGCTTTAACTAAATTTTAGTCACACACTGTGACCATCACTTTTGCAGTTTGAGGTACAACAGCAAAACTAACATTAATTTCTTTTTCCTTCTTCACAATTTCATGGATAGAATATTTGTTCTTACTATAGATCTTAGCAACCTCAGTGTATGATTTTCTTTTCCTTCCTCATTAGATAAAAAACTTTTGCCTTTTCACTTAAAGGAAGCATTTTGTGTCTTATCTGTGACATAATTGAATTGCCAGCATCACTGCTCTTGCACTTTGAGACCATTACATGAAATAAGAGTTACTTGAACCCAAGCATTTCCCTACTGTAATAGTGAGTCTGATAACTGAGACGACTACGAGCAACATGGATACACTATTGTATCCACAGGATGCATCCACACTAAACAAAGGGAGAATTCACATCCTGGGCAGGGTGAAGTGGGAAGGTGAGGAATTTCATCACAGTGCTCAAAACATCATAAAACTTAAAACATGAATTGTTTATTTCTGGAGTTTTCCATTTAATATTTTTGGAACCATGAATTGATCACAAGTAACTAAAACCGTGGAAAAGAGAGAACGAGTCCACATGTTGTTTAGTATCACTTTTCCAGTAATTTTCTTTTTCTCGTGTGGTCTTATCCTGTGGGCTTCTAGAAAATTGTTTCCTACCTGTCTCTCAATCCCCTTCCTCTTCTCAACTTTCATTTTAGCAGAGGCTACATTATAGTGACCCTGTTGGTTTAGGATTTAAAGAGGCATTTATTTGATTTGTTAAAAACCTCCACATGCACCCATGAAATAGCCAAATGACCTCAGGGTATAAATGGAGTTGCAAACTTGTGGTCCAAGTCAAGAAATTCAGTATAAAAACCTTAGGCAACAACATATATGCTAGAATTGCCTTTGCTACCTCCCCTGCCAAGGTAAATGATGTATTCAGATTGCTTCTCAGATAAGGTAGTTGAAAATGATAGCAGTCTTAAAAAATGAGCAGTTTTCATAAATTTGTTGGTATTTTGCTCTATAGACAAAGAGTAGAGCTTATAGCTATCACGGCCATATCTCAATAAAAATGTGTTGCAAGCAGGTTTGTCTTGGGCATCCTTCCTTATTCCTTTCAGTATTCCACTTCTTTTCACCCCATTTCCCACATGTTAGATATTCCCAGTCTGCTCATCCAGTTCAGGCTCCCTTCCCTGGGAGGCTGTCTTCAGGTCAAAACTTTGCCAGTGATAAAACTCCATTCAAAACTTATCTGCCAAGTAGCCATTTTTACTTGAAGCCCTTCCCTTGGCTCAATGACAGTGCAAAAATTGGACAGTGGCATTTTAATCAAAGGAGTGGTTTTCTTCCTAAACCATAGGGAATGTCTGCTTTCAACTCTTTTTGACCTGAAAAAAAAAAAAAAAAAAGGCATTTTGTATGGCTTTTCATACGTCATGGTGTCCTAGCTTGAGCACTGGAGCAAAGTCAGAAAATCTGAGCCCTTGACTTATCTCTGTGGTTCACTGCTAGATAATGTCCAGAAAATTGTTTCATGCCTTTGAGCTTCAGCTTCCTCATCTGTAAAAAGGAGAGTAACTACCTTGACTTTTTGCTGAGATTTTAAAGAGAACAAATGTGAAAGCACACACAATCACCATTTGCAAAGGGTAAAGTGGTAGATGGATGAAAGGAATAATGATCTGTAGTTATTTTTCCTTACATGCTAGCCTATTTAAAATGTATAATCCTCCATGATAAGTGTGGCTGATAGTGGGGGAATGTAGGTGATCTAGAGACACCTGTCAACCTACAATGTCAGCTTTATGTCATTGTGCCCTTTTGTTCTTTGGGGTTTATATGACTATAATATTTTAAAAACCAAAACCTTATAGGACCATTTTATAATTTGTGTCATATGAAATTTTAATTTTGCTATTTATAGTGAAAGGGGAAAAAGGAAGTGGAGTAAATAGGACATAGATCTCTAACCACTAAGATAAACCTGTGAGTAAATGCATTTTAAGCTCTTCAAGCAAATACACACACACACACACACACATATGTAATCACTGATTTAAAAATATATAGAATCACATATATATATATACATATAAAACCACTTGGCATTAAGGTTGTATAAAAATGTTGATTTTTGTTCAAGAATTTTAGAGTAGATGGAAATTTAATGTACTCAATGTAATCTCTATTTGGGAGGAGATTCTAGGGGGAATTAAAATTTACATAGGAGTTTATTCGCCTGATTTAGTCCATCCAGAGGCTTCAGATGGTCTGGGAGCCAACTAAAGTTGTGTGGAGCAGTGCAAAAGTCAGTACATGTGTTTCTTTTCCCCTGGGGAGGGACTCAATCATTTTCATCATATTCTTAAAGCAATTCTTATCTTACCAAAGGTTAAGAAATAATGATCTCAGTTTAACAAAACACATAAAAATATGTTTTTGTGTACATGTTGAATTATTCAAATCTTCAGTGCTTAGTACTTTATTAGTCTTGAAGTCCTAGGAAGTGAATAATTTGGCTGGGCATGGTGGCTCACGCCTGTAATCCCAGCACTTTGGGAGGCCAAGGCAGGCGGATCTGGAGGTCAGGAGATCGAGACCATCTTGGCTAACACGGTGAAACCCCCTCTCTACTAAAAAATACAAAAAACTAGCCCGGCGTAGTGGCAGGTGCCTGTAGCGCCAGCTACTCGGGAGGCTGAGGCAGGAGAATGGCGTGAACCCAGGAGGCGGAGCTTGCAGTGAGCCAAGATCGCACCACTGCACTCCAGCATGGGCGACAGAGTGAGACTCCGTCTCAAAAAAAAAAAAAAAAAAAAAAAAGAAAGTGAATGATTTAAACACTTGAACAAAAACAAAATTTAAAAAGAAATGATTTTCTGAACAAACTTGTTATAAAATATATGTCTTTTCGCTATTGCTTCTCCACTTCAACACTCATGCTCATGTTTTGTTGCTCTCTATTCCCCCTATCTCATTTTTTCTGGCTGCTGGGTTAAACTTCCTGTTTTTACAGAATGACCAAAAACATTGGTGATGATGGAGGTGGAGATGACAACACTTTCAATTTCAGCTGGAAGGTCTTTACGAGCTGGGACTACCTGATCGGCAATCCTGAGACGGCAGACAACAAATTTAATTCTATCACAATGAACTTTAAGGTAGATGTACCAACTTCAAAAGCCTGCTATTTGTATTTCTAAGAGTAAAATTGGAGGCGTTCCATCTGGTCCAGCTAGTGCAGTATCTTGACAATTTACATGAAAGATTAACTCATGATTTCTGCCTACCAGGATCTTGCCATGATTCTGATTATAACTGGAAAATCTTCCATGACCCACAACAGCACTATTATCCCTTAAAGACTTCTCTTCTCTAAATCTGGTAATAAAATGATGTTACTGGATTGCAACAGGACCCATGAGTAATAGAATAAGATATTTTAAAAACTAGAACAATGTTCGCTAATTATTTACAGGAATAAGCATAATATTTAAGTGACCCTAAAACATTATTTTGTAGTACTTTTTAAAAAAAATCACTGGAGGGCAACTCGCTTGGGTCCCCGTCCAGGCTGTCGAAGCTTTGTTCTTCCGCACTTCGCAATAAATATTGCTGCTGCTCACTCTTTGGGAAAAAAAAAAATCACTGGAATGAAGATTTTTAGAATGAAGACTACCCTAATATCAGATCAATCACAGTTTGTTTGCAAGAATTCTTCCTTCTGTCTCTTACTTACCATCATTTGTTGGCAGTATTCACCGGTTTGTAGAATCTCAGGTTTAGTTTACATTGTCATTCCTCACATTCTGATGATTGTAAAAATAGCTTTTGAGGTTTTGATACGTTTAAAATGTAGCTAAGATATTCTATTTTGGGTTTTTGTTTGTTTGTTTGTTTGCATGGATACAGGAAGCTATCACAGAAGAAAAAGCAGCCCAAGTAGAGGAAAACGTCCACTTGATCAGATTCCTGAGGTTTCTGGCTAACTTCTTCGTGTTTCTAACACTTGGAGGGAGTGGATACCTCATCTTTTGGGCTGTGAAGCGATCCCAGGAATTTGCACAGCAAGATCCTGACACCCTTGGGTGGTGGGAAAAAAATGAAGTTCGTCTCTGCATGCTTTTTATGTGCTTAGAACCTGACATTTGTTTCTTTTGGGGGTTATGCTTCTTTGAGGGAACATTTGAAAAGTCCATACTTTACCTTTCACCTATTCTGCCCTTACAGTTAACCAACTCTCTTGCTCATTTCCATTCTATTCTAGTCTTATTTCTAAATCTGGACTGTCTGTTTTTCATTTTGTGACATGATGGAAAGTTAGAGTCAGAAAAGATATTAAAAAACACATAGGCCAATCATTATATTTTACAGATGGGAATGATGATTCTCAAGAGATTGCATTATATGTTTATGGTCACAGAGTTAGGAGAAGAGTCAGGGTGAGAACCTAGGAGTCTTGACTTCGAATCCAAGGCTCTTGTTGCTTTCTCTGCAAATCCTTCATCTGTCATTAAAAGATCAAATTGTTGCCTGAATTTTTTGAAGCAGCCATGATAAAGCCACTGATTCCTATGTTGAATCTTACTGGAAACACTCAGATTGCTTCTCCACCTTTGGGCATGTCTGGGCTTCCCTCTGTTTTCATTAGAAGCCTAACTGCAACATCTCCATCTCCATTTCCTCCTGCCCTGTACCTTACTTCCTCTCTCTCTAAATGCTATTCAAATGAAGAAGGCCAGCTCTTTTCCAGGAATTAAACATTATGACCACAATTTGCCTTTAGAGTATCTGCCCATTTAGTGGATCAGAGAAAGGAGGTTAGACATAGATCATTTAGAATCAGAAAATCATTGGTCATGAGTTGTTGCTAGAGTCTGTTCCCGTTCATAAAATGTTTGTGTGTATGATGTGACGTCATTTTGAGCTTGGGCATTTTCAAAGTATGTGCAGATTTAGGCTGTGGGAAGTGTAGACTTCCCACACTAAAACTTTTGCAGAACAGTATAGATCAAAAGAATTAAAATATGTCTTCATAAGCACAGAATTTTCTAAAAAATCTTGGACAGCAAATGATATAATCTACTTACAGAAAAAGATTCCAAATAACATCCTAAGTATTTCAGAAGAAGTACCAATAGAGATGGGACTAGATGTTTTAAAGACTTTCATATACAGTCATGTCATAAAAACTTGTAAAATGTAAGTCATTTAGTAGAGGGATTTTATTTATTTAAAATGAAAAATGGAGGAACACCTCAAAGCATTTACTAAGTTTGCTTTCAAAATGGTCTCATAATTGTAACAGTACATGGAGGCAACATTATCATGCAGCTTTGGTCCATTATTTATATTGGTTATGTTTTTGTGCAAATAAACCATACTAAAGGATGGGTAGTTGATTATCAATAAAATAACTATTCTTTGTAAGAATCTCTTTAACATCTATTTTAGGGACCCTCTGAGTCCTAGGGGCCAATGAAGGTAATAATGGAGATTCGTGATTAACTTTACAAATTTGATGAAGCCAAATTTAAATTGACCTTGTATAAGCTTGCACAGGATCTGCCAAATTTTGTTTACATTAGTCTAAAATTATAGCATGCTGATTTTGTATTATGGCATGCTGAGATTTGGATCCTGTTGGTCATACTTATATAATGTTTTAATAAAAATGACAAAAATCTCATAGCAATTGTTTTCTAAATATAGCCTGGTAGTTATTATAATTCTTCACACCACGAAGTCCACAGGAGAAGACAGGAAATGTTTAGTGGTGACAGTTTGATTCAGGTATTTGGGAAAGGAGATGGTCACCAGAGTTACTTAAAATTGGTATTTCCCCATTAGAAAATTAATACGTGTTTTAGATTCTTTTTATTGACTTCCTTTAGCCAAATAATGTCATCATAAGGTTGCCAAATATCCAGGAAATAAGAAGCACATGTTTCCTACTTTTCATGTTTCTATTCCGTCTTCTCCCTCTCTCCCTCCTCTTCCCACCCCTGCATTATTCTCTTGTCTCTGAAATTATAGTCCATTCTTTCACTTTTGAAAGTTTTCTACGTTGGCTTCCATAACATTATGTCATGTGTTCTCCATTTGTTTCTCTGAGTGTCTTCTATTTCCTTTAATAAAACTCATTTTTTTTTTGGCCTTAAAAGTTTACGTTTGTCAAAATTCAATATTTAGGCATAGGTCCATCTCAGGGAATTCATTCATTCTAACTGATTAAACTAGCCCATATGCTGATGATTGTCAGATTAGAATTTTCAGTTTGAACCTCCTCCTCAAGCTGATCATTTTCCATTTCTTTTGGAAATCTTGTTGTGAAGTGCGTCACCATATCAGAATCAGTTACCACATAAAACAATATGTGTTCTCTGTGTAGAGACTGATGTAAATTGCCACCTTCACTATACCAGGAAACAGCCTGTTACTACTGGCACATACACGCACTCAGTCACATGCCTATCTTGAGAATGTGAGTTGAATATTGTCCTTGTCATTTTGAGATCAAATTCTAAACATGCTTAAAATAATCATTTTTGATCTTAAAAAAGATCAAAGAAGCCTAGCTCAGAATCTTCCAAAATTCTGGCAAAAAGCAATAATAACTTTAAACACCATTAACTTAGTTTCTCCCTTGTGCCTCCTTGTAGATGAACATGGTTATGTCCCTCCTAGGGATGTTCTGTCCAACATTGTTTGACTTATTTGCTGAATTAGAAGACTACCATCCTCTCATCGCTTTGAAATGGCTACTGGGACGCATTTTTGCTCTTCTTTTAGGCAATTTGTATGTATTTATTCTTGCATTAATGGATGAGATTAACAACAAGGTAAGCCTCGTTTCTGGATTGTCCTTGCCATAAGATTGTTGTTCAATTCCTAGTCTCACGTTTGCCAAAATGCCTTTGAAATCTCTATGGTCTTCATTTTCGTTTCTATCTTTTTGCTTTCTAGATTGAAGAGGAGAAGCTAGTAAAGGCCAATATTACCCTTTGGGAAGCCAATATGATCAAGGCCTACAATGCATCATTCTCTGAAAATAGCACTGGACCACCCTTTTTTGTTCACCCTGCAGATGTACCTCGAGGACCTTGCTGGGAAACAATGGTGGGACAGGTAATGCCCCCAACAGAAGTGTATGGCAATTAGTAGATTAAAAAAAGAGAGTCAATATCTCTTCCATAAGACTGTCTTTTTAAAAATTGCTTATTAGTAAAAATAGTTAAGATTTGTTGAATGTTGGCTGTGTGCTGGCTCTGAATTTCATGTATATTATCTCATGCTGTTTGCAAATCTATCGTTTGAGGTAAATACTATTTGTATGCCCCCTTTACAGTTGCATATAAAGGAAGGACAGTTGAAAATGGTGCAAAGAGATGTTTACTATCTGTGTTATACTAAAGCACTCGATTTAGATACAGGCCAAAGCAAATATTTAAATGAAACTCTATTTAGTGTTACTTGTTTGCTGTAAAACAAAACAAAACAAACAAACAAAAATAGAGTCTTGGGGGTGGCCAAGACAGCCAAATAGAAGCAGCTGAAGTGCTTGGCTCTCATGGAGAGGAATAGAAGGGGTGAGTAAATACAGCACCTTCAACTGAAACATCCAGGTACATGCATTGGATCTAATCAAGGAAACAACTTGACTCACGGAGAGCAGAGAAAAGCAAGGCAGGGTGACACCCCACCTGGTAGTGACATGAAGCCAAGGGATCGTCCTCTGCCCAGGGAAGTTGTGAGTGAATGCACGACCTTGGGAACCCATGCTTCTCCCGTGGATCTTTGGAACCTTGTGTCAGGAGATCCCCTCAGGAACCCACTCCACCTGGGCCTTCAGTCTGACACACAGAGCTATGTGGAGTCTCAGCAGAGCAGCCACTTAAGCACATGCAGAGACCCGGGAGCTTTCGATACCTGGGCTTTTCCTTTTCAGGCTTCCTGTCAAAAGTAGCTACACCTCCGGCAAAACAAGAGGTTAGAACCCCCCCAACCACACCCCTTAGAAAAGGGGCTGAATCCAGTGACAGTCTGCAGGCTCCACTTCACAGCACCTCACAGAATGAAACCCACTGGCTTACAACTCCAGCCAGTCACTGGTAGAAGTGTTACACCTCCCTGAGACAGAGCTCCTGGGGGAAAGGGTGGGCCATCATCTTTGCTGTTTGGTTGACTTAGCCATTCCATCCTTCAGGCTTCAGAGACTCCAAGCCAATCAGGGGCTGAAGCAGACCGTGAGCACAGCATAGCTGCTCTATGAAAACGTGGCCAGACTACTTTTTCAAGTGGGTCTCTGATTCCATTCCTCCTCACTGGGTAGGACCTCCTAACGGGGGTCTCCAACCACCTCCTACAGGTGTATTTGGGCCAGCAATGGGTCTGTACATTTCTGGGATGGAGCTCCCAGAGGGAGGGGCAGGCTGCCATCTTTGCTGTTTCATAGCCTTCATTGTTGCTACCTCCAGATAATAAAACATCTGAAGTGACTAGGGACTGATGTGGGGTCCCAATATACTGCAGCAACCGTGTGAAAAAGTGACCAGACTTTTACATGGGTGCCCATTCCCATATCTCCTCACCGGACAGGTCCTCCAGGCCTGCAGCTACACTCTGCCAGAGTTATCGATCAAGTAGCAGTTTTCTAACTCCCTGGACAGGATTCCCAGGGGCAACTGAAAGCCTCTCTGCCATTACCTCTGCAAGGCAGAGGCAGTAGAGCTGTTAGAACCCTTGGACTAACAAAGGAACAAAGACCCTAAGTGCCTCATCCATACCTCCAACAAGCTGCAGTTGACTCCAGGAGAGAAGGCCAGTTTGTCTCTCACAGGTCCTACCTACCCCCACCTTCTGCTTGTCACCAGACAGGGAACCCCGAGCTTGCACCTATAACATAGACTATCCATTCTGGGATAACTGCAAAGAGTAATTGCTGACCTGCATCTCAATGGGGTGTAGCCCCAGGAGACAAGCAAAAGACCCTTGGCCATAACCATGCTAAGGTATCTTCTACTGCCGCCAAGTTGAAGAAGAAACATAACACTGAGATTGCCCCAGAGCTGAAGGGGCAGTCCAGGAGTGCTGAGTCATAATCTATAGCCAGCTCTCAACAGGGAAAGAAATCTACACTTTCAGAGCATTGAGAAGGAACATGCCTACAAAAATGAGGAAACAGGGGAGCCACACAACCAAGCAAGAGTCTACCAACTGACCAATATGCCTAAGTGCCACCTACCGGATCACCTTCCCCAAAGCTTCAATGCCAAAAATACCTCACTAACATACCCCGCTCTGAAACCAAAGACAAGTTGTCAGCTTCAAATAAAGACCCTGCGCAAAGTCTTGGCCCCATGAAAACTTCCAGGAAAGATGTCTATTGACTGTATTCAATCTACATTGCAGTCAAAGGAACACCTACACACAGAGATGAGAAAGAACCAATGCAAGAACTCTGGTAACTCAAATGACCAGAGTGTTGTATGTCCTCCAAACAACCACACCAGTTCTCCAACAAGAGTTCTTAACGAGTCTGAGCTAGCTGAAATGACAGAAATAGAATTCTGACTATGGAGAGGAATGAAGATCATTGAGATTCAGAAGAATGGCAAAACCCAATCCAAGGAAACTAAGAATCACAATGACACAATACTGGAGCTTAAAGACAAAGTAGCTGGTTTTAAAAAAGAAGCTAATAGGTCTCCTAAGGCTGAATAAAACAATACCAGAATTTCACAATGTAATTACAAGTATTAACAGTAGAATAAACCAAGCTAAGGAAAGAATCTTAGAACTTGAAGACTGGCTCTCTGAAATAAGACAGTCAGATAAAAATAAAGGAAAAAGAATAAAACGGGAAGAACAAAACCTGCAAGAAGTATGGGATTATGTAAAGGCCAAATCTATGAATCATTGGCATCCCAGAAAGGGAGGGGGAGAAAGCAAACAACTTGGAAAACATATTTCAGGATATTATCCATGAAAACTTCCCCAACCTTGCTAGAGAGGCAAATTTGCTACCAGTCCTTGCTAACAGTCAAATTTAGGAAATACAGAGACTTCCTGCCAGATTCCATGCAGGAAGATCATCCCCAAAACACATACTTGTCTGATTTTTTCAGGTCAAAATGAAACAACGTTACAGGCAGCCAGAGAGAAAGGGTAGGCCACCTACAAAGAGAACTCCATTAGGCTAACAACAGATGTCTGAGCTGAAACCCTACAAGTCAAAAGTGATCAGGGGCCTATATTCAACATTCTTAAAGAAAAAAAACCTTCAACGAAGAATTTCATATCCAGCCAAACTAAACTTCCTAAGCAAAGGAGAAATAAGATACTTTTTGGGCAAGCAAATGTTGAGGGAGTTTGTTACTACCAGACCTGCCTTACAAGACATCTTGAAAGGAGCACTCAATAGAGAAGGGAAAGACTACTACCAGCTAATACAAAAGCACACTTAATTACACAGACCAGTGACACTGTAAAGCAACCATACAAACAAGCCAGCATAATAATCAGTGAACAACAGAATGACAAGATTAAATCTACACATATCAATACTAATCTTGAATGTAAATGGGCTAAATGCTCCATTTAAAAGGCACAGAGTGGCAAGCTGGATAAAACAGCAAGACCCAATCGTATGCTCTCTTCAAGAGACCCATCTCATGCTTAATAACACCCATATGCTAAAAATAAAGGGATGGAAGAAAATCTGCCAACCAAGAGAAAACAGAAAACAACAGGGGTTACTTTCCCAATTTCAAGAAAACCCTCAAAAAACAAAAAACAAAACACACACACACACAACAACAGACTTCAAACCAACAAAGTTCAAAAAAGGCAAAGAAGGGCATTACATAATGGTAAAGGGTTCAATGAAACAAGAAGACCTAACTATCCTAAATGTATATGCACTCAATACAAGAGTACCCAGATTCATAAAGCAAGTTCTTAGAGACCTACAAAGAGACATAGGCTACCACCACCCAGTAATAGCCCAGGCCCTGATGAATTCACAGCTAAATTCTACCAGATGTACAAAGAAGAACTGGCAATATTCCTACTGAAGCTATTTCACAAAATTGAGGAGGAGGAGGAACTTCTCCCTAACTCATCCTATGAGGACAGTATCATTCTGCTACCAAAACCTGGCAGAGACACAACAAAAAAAGAAATATTCAGGCCAATATCATGAGGACTATCAATTCAAAAATCTTTTCAACAAAATACTTGCAAACCAAATCCAGCAGCACATCAAATGGCTAATCCACCACAATCAGGTAGGCATCCTTGGGATGGAAGGTTGGTTCAACATACTCAAAACAATAAATGTGATTCATCACATAAGCAGAAATAAAGACAAAAACCACATGCTTATCTCCATAGATGCAGAAAAAGCTTTCAATAAAATTCAACACCCCTTCAAGTTAAAAACTCCCAATAAACTAGGTATTGAAGGAACACATCTCAAAATAATAAGAGCCATCTATGACAATCCACAGCCAAAATCATAATGAATGGACAAAGCTGAAAGCATTCCCCCTTGAAAACCAGCACAAGACAACGATGCCCTCTCTCACCACTCCTATTCAACATAGTATTTGAAGTTCTGGCCAGGGCAATCAGGCAAGAGAAATAAATGAAGGATATTAAAATAGGAAAAGAGGGAGTCAAATTATCTTTGTTTGCAGATGACATGATCCAATATCTAGAAAACCGCATTGCCTCAGCCCAAAAGCTTCTTAAGCAGATAAGCAACTTCATCAGTCTCAGGATACAATATCAATGTGAAAAATTGCTAGCATTCCTATACACCAACAACAGGCAAGCAGAGAGCCAAATCATGCATAAACTCACATTCACAATTGCTACAAAGAGAATAAAATACTTAGGAATACAGCTAACAAGGGAAGTGAAGGACCTCTTCAAGGAGAACTACAAACCACTGCTCAAGGAAATCAAAGAGGACACACACAAATGGGAAAACATTCCATGCTCATGGATAGGAAGAATCAATTTTGTTAAAATGGCCATACTGCCCAAAGTAATTTGTAGATTCAGTGGTATTCCCATTAAACCAAGATTGAAATTCTTCACAGAATTAGAAAAAAACTATCTTAAAATTCATGTGGAACCAAAAAAGAGCTCGTATAGCCAAGACAATCCAAAGAAAAAAGAATAAAACTGGAGGAATCACTCTACCTGACTTCAAACTATACTACAGGGCCACAGTAATCAAAACAACATGGTACTGGTACAAGAACAGACACATAGACCAATGGAACAGAATAGATAACTCAGAAATAAAACCACACACCTACAACAATCTGATCTTTGACAAACCTGACAAAAACAAGCAATGGGGAAAATATTCTCTATTTAATAAACGTTGCTGGGAGAAGTGGCTAGCCATATGCAGAAAATTGAAACTAGACCCCTTCTTTACACCATATACAAAAATTAACTCAAGATAGGATTAAAGGCTTAAATGTAAAACCCAAAACTATAAAAACCCTAGAAGAAAATCTAGGCAATATCATTCAGGACATAGGCACAAGCAAAGATTTCATGACAAAAATGCCAAAAGCAATTGCAACAAAAGCGAAAATTAACAAATGGGATCTAACTAAACTAAAGAACTCCAATAAAGCAAAAGAAACTATCATCAGGGTGAACAGACCACCTACAGAATGGGAGAACATTTTTGCAATCTATCTGACAAAGGTCTAATATCCAGAGTCTACAAGGAACTTAAACAAATTTACAAGAAAAAAACCTGAATCCCATTAAAAAGTGGGCAAAGGACATGAACAGACACTTCTCAAAAGAAGACATACATGTGGCAAACAAGCATATGAAATAAAGCTCCATATCACTGATCATTAGAGAAATGCAAATCAAAACCACAATGGGATACCATATCACACCAGTCAGAATGATTAGTAATAAAAAGTGAAAAAATAATATGCTGGCAAGGTTGCAAAGAAAGAGGAATGTTTATACACTGTTAGTGGGAATGTAAATTAGTTCCACCATTGTGGAAAGCAATATAGCAATTCCTCAAAGAGCTAAAAGCAGATCATTCAACCCAGCCATTCCATTAGTGGGTATATACCCAGAGGACTATAAATCATAAAGACACAGGCATGCGAATGTTCACTGCAGCACTATTCACAATAGCAAATACATGGAATCAACCTAAATGCCCATCAATGACAGATTGGATAGGAAAAATGTGGTATGTATATATACCATGGAATACTATGCAGCCATAAAAAAGAATGAGATCATGTCTGTTGCAGAAAAATTGATCTATTATCCTTAGCAAACTCAGGTAGGAAAACCAAATACTGCCTGTTCTCACTTATATGGGAGCTAAATTATGATAACTCATGAACACAAAGAAGGAAACAACAGACACTGGGGTCTACTTGAGGGTGGAGGGTAAGAGGAGGGAGAGGAGCAGAAAAGATAACTATTGGGTCCTGGGTTTAATATCTAGGTAATAAAATAATCTGTACGACAAACTCCCATGACACAAATTTACCTATGTAACGAAGTTTCACATGTACTACTAAACCTAAAATAAAAGTTTTTTTTCTTTTAAATAGATAGATTATTTGGGGAGTACACATTAAGAAATTTTAATAATGTCAATTTTTGTTAAATAATTTTCCCTTAAGAGAAATAAAATACTATTTTAAATCATCTGTTTTCACAATGATTTTGTAAATAACCCCAGCCCAGAACTAGCCATACTTTACCAGAGAAAAGAAATAATGTTTCATATGGCTTTCTGTCCCTTAAGGGAAACCAAGACAAATAAAACCAAACAAAACCCAAGAAAAAAATCTACTTCTGATCTCTTATTTTTATACAAATCCAATTTATATTTTGAAAAGCTTTTATGATTTTGTGTAGTTAGAATTGATATTCCTAATGTGCAGCCCATAAAGTGATTTTGGGGTTTCAGATTATCATTGAGAACAGCCTTTGTCATAAAGCTTCTATGTATTAGACAACAGTTCAGTTTAGTACTGAATGTAGTCTTTGTGAAAAATTATTTGAATAATTTTTTACTGCATTTTTTTGTAAGATAACATAAAAAATGAAGGACTAGCATTAGTTTTATAAAATTCATATAATTTAAACAAATATGTAAATCATATCTTCAGCCTCAATCAGATGCTCATCAAACTTAAGCCAATCAAGATTTCAGCTGTGAAAGAAAAAAAATAAGGGAAGTGTGTATAATGTTAGACATATATCATTAATGACTGAGTACAAAAATTATGGTATAATTGGGAATTCTATTTTACTTTATTTGTTAAACTTTCAGGAACTAGGTTTTTTTAAAACCTGTCTGTAGTGATTCTCCTTGCTTCATCATCTTTTCTTACTGCCTTTTGTAGTTGGATTTCCCCCTTATCTTTCACCTTCCTTTCTCCATGGAAGCATTAAGCTCTAGTGGGAAAGTCTGCATAAGTGGGCCAAGGGAAAAGGGGTTGTGGTTCTGACTGGAATGGTGATTAGGCAGATGGAATCTCTGGGAGCAAAAAGAACATATAGGACCTAACAAATCTGAGTGTGGCAAGGTCTGGCCTTTAAGAGATCAATATCTGTGTCCATGCATCCAAAATTTCTATCCTTTAATTGCTTAAAAAATATGCCTACAAAAATAGTAAAGGCAGCTGCTTTGCATGTAATGTTAAATATGCACCCTAATTCATTGTTCTGTGAGAGTATTGCAGATGTTTCCTCTTCTCCTCCATGGATACCCTCTGCTTTAATTCTCTCCAAGGATGCTATGAGACTAAAAGCACTTATTGTTTTGAATATAGGATAATGTGATTGCTCCTTTACTTCTGCAGATTCCCAAGCAGTCATTCAGTTTCATGCCCACTGGATTTGATAGGTGGGCAGCAGAGCCATTCCTCTTTAAAGCTATATCCTGAGGTCTCCACTTTGGGGAAGGGGAGAAAGCAACAGCTGAAGATAACCACAACAATGGCTAATGTGCCAAGTATTTCCTCCTCAAATTTTTACGTTTCACTCTGAGATATGTTATATTATTATTCCCATTTTATACATGAGAAGACTGAGACTTTGGTAATTTGCTCAAGATCTCTGAGAAAGTCAATGACAGGAGCCTCAATTTAGCCTACATAGTCTGCTTACAGAGTTGATGTCTTTGTTCACAGTGCTAAATTGTCCCCTAGTTAGCATCAGCACACACTCCCCAAACTCCTGCCTGCAATGTCTATATTTGGTGATCCTTTATGATGTTCCTTGCCTATTGTTTTCCCTTCACCTATTAATAAATTATTCCTTTAGCTTTATTGATCAAAGCTGCATTGTAACTAATGTCATGTGTGCAAAGTTTTTAGGTGCAGAGTGTGGGGTTTAGCAGGAGGCCTGTGTGGGGGCTGTGCTCCCCATTCTGACAAGCATACAAGGAGCTAGGATGATATCCTTAAGATTGGCTGGGCTACCATTTTTTGGATTCCCTTTCTTTTAAAATATATTTTTCCTATGGTATATGAATAAACATTAAAAATTTTTAATACAATGTATCAGAGGAACCCACCCCTGATAGTTAATGTGGGTTCTTTTCTATTTCTCTAAGTGTCAGCTGGTTTGAGAAATAAAGGGAAAGAGTATAAAAGAGAGAAATTTTAAAGCTGGGTGTCCGGGAGAGACATCACATGTTGGCAGGTTCCATGATGCTCCCTGACCCGTAAAACCAGCAAGATTTTATTCGCGATTTTCAAAAGGAGAGGGAGTGTACGAATAGGGTATGGGTCACAGAGATCATATGCTTCACAAGGTAATAGAATATCACAAAACAAATGGAGGCAGGGCGAGATCACAGGACCACAGGACTGGGCAAAATTAAAATTGCTAATGAAGTTTCGGGCACGCAATTTCATTGATAACATCTTATCAGGAGATAAGGTTTGAGAGCAGACAACTTGTCTGATCAAAATTTATTAGGTGGGAATTTCCTTGTCCTAATAAGCCTGGAAATGATACAGGAGACTGGGGCTTATTTCATCCCTTCAGCTTCGACCGTAAAAGACAGCCACCTCCTCAGGGGCCACTCATAGGCCTACCCTCAGTGGCGCATTCTCTTTCTCAGGGATGTTTCTTGCTGAGAAAAATAATTCAGTGATATTTCTCCTATTTGCTTTTGAAAGAAGAGAAATATGGCTCTGTTCTGACCAGCTCACCAGAAGTCAGAGTCCAAGGCCATCTTCCTTGTTCCCTGAACATTGCTGTTATCCTGTTCCTTTTTCAAGGTGCCCAGATTTCATATTGTTCAAGCACACATGCTCTACAAACAATTTGTGCAGTTAACACAATCATCACAGGGTCCTGAGGCGACATACATCCTCCTCAGCTTACGAAGATGATGGGATTAAGAGATTAAAGTAAAGACAGGCGTAGGAAATCACAAGGGTATTGATTGGGGAAGTGATAAGTGTCCATGAAATCTTCACAATTTATATTCAGAGATTACAGTAAAGACAGGCATAAGAAATTATAAAAGTATTAATATGGGGAACTAATAAATGTCCATGAAATCTTCACAACTTATGTTCTTCTGCCATGGCTTCAGCCAGTCCCTCCATTTGGGGTCCCTGACTTCCTGCAACAACAGTGTTTGAATCCTCTTCAGATATTTTATGTGAAAGTTAGGTCACTGCTTGGGAAAGAATAGAATTTCAACCTTTGGGATGAGGATGCTTAAGAGGATGTGGAAGACTTCCAAACCACTCTGAAATGTTTTATTACCTGAGGAAGTCTTCTAGACCTGGCAGTAGAAACCTAAAAATATCCCTCATAGCCTTCCTCTAATTAATGCTAGTTATTCAAATCTGAGCTCAACATTGCCTGGAAAGGGTGGGCATGGAGGCATGTATCTGTAGTCCCAGATACTCAGGTGGCTGAGACAGGAGGATTGCTTGAGTCCAGGAGTTCCAGGTCAGCCTAGGCAACATAGCAAGAACCCTGTCTCTAAATACATACATACATACAAAGAACTGCCTCAGGAAAGGAAAGGAGAAAAAGAGTAGGAAGGAGAAAAAATTGTGTCCAAAAATAATCACAGGAATACTATCAATCATTCATTCATTTTGTATTTATTGAGTGCATGGTAATTGCTGGGCATTGTGTTAGATACTAGAGATACACTGGGGAACAAATATGGGTCAAAAATTGTAAATTTACAATGGTAACAAGCACTACAGGGATGAAATGCATAGACCCTTGAAACTTTTTATAGGGAGTTTACCCTTGTCAGGGAGTTGAGAGAGACTGCTAAATTAGTGATGTTGTAGGGATGCATAGTTGCTGGCATAAACTGAGTCAAGAAACAGGTGTAGCAAGAGTGATTGAGTAGAGTAAGACCAAATACAAAGGCCCTGTGGCCTGGAGGAGTGTGAAGTTTGAGGGTCTAAAAGGTGGCCAGTGAGGCTGGATCAGAGAAGACAAATATAAACACAGAAAAGAGAAAAGAAATGCAAAAAAGAATATGGATAGTTAGACAGGGGTCAGATTACGCAGAAACTTTCAGATTATGCAGAAACATTTCACTCTCTTGCTCCACTTTTCTACTCTGGTTATTGCAGCAAATAACTGCCTGTAGCTGTTACCTGATGGCATCTAGACTGTTCTGCACACATATTCTCACCTTTACCCCAGCATTCTCTGCAGTCACCACATGGAGCATTAATACTCTATGGGGCCATCCTTAACTAATGGGAAATGAGAGCTGGTGGATAAATATGCCCCTCTTCTGTCTCTTGAGTGGGCAATTCTGAGGCTTATTCTATATGTCTACTAAGTGGGTCCCCAGAAGGATTAAGACCCACTTACCTTAATAGTGATAGCTTGTAACACACCTTGGTGGAGAGACTTTCTCTCCTTTGCTGTTTTATTCTTCCCATTCCCCTCTCCTGTTCTCTGATATTATGTCCCAAAAAGTGCTACTGCGTAAAAGCCATTGTCCTAGGGGAAAGGGGGAACCAAAGCTGAGGCTGTCTCCTATATTTACATACTTAAGTTTCAATTAAGTTTTTGTTTGCATTGTATTTACTTGTAGCTAACATATTTATGGCAGATGATATGTCCATCTTCCATTTATAATAGTAACAATACCTTATAAAAATTATATTAAAGTTAAGGGAAATATCAGATAAGTAATATTTCACATGGTACTTGGATATGGCGGGTTTGTGAAGATTGTACATGACAGCATGGGATTTAGGAAACACTGTTCTGAGGTGTGAAGCTAGAACTCAACCTAACAACTCCTAGTTAAATGATTCTTTACCTTAAGAGATAATTCTTATTCACTAGTTACTTTAGAGGGAAGTCTATATAGGTAGCTGAAAATAAAAACCAAAAGGTTTCTCATATTACAGAATAACACTAGTACTTCTGGTAAAATATATCCTGTTAGATGTTCAATGTCTTCAGCTGTAGGGCATGAATTACTGAGAAGGAACAGAAAGGGAAGTGCAAACATGAGCTATCATGAAAATGTATAATTGTACATCTATTTTTATGTTTATTGCCTGTTGCCATATGGGAAAATAGTGAACTTCCTTCTAATCCATAGCACACACACTTTGCACTTTGCACATAAATTTAAGCCCACCTGAATTTGAATCCAACTGAGATAACCAGTTTCTAATTTTCCAGATTTTTTCTTTTCATATATATGTTATGAAATACATACACATAATATGTATATATACATAGGGTCTCTGTTAACAAATGAGTTCATATCACATATACTGTTTTGGAACTTTTTAAAAAACATATTTTCTATTACAGCATAGCATTTTTTGTACCTTTAAAACAACTTTGTTGAGCTACAATTTACACATAATATAGTTCACTCATTTAAAATACACAATTTGAAAATTAACAAAGTTATTGAGGACATGACTTAGCTCTGGATCAAGTGAGCTTAATAGATATCTACAGAACTCTCCACCCAAAAACAACAGAATATATAGTCTTCTTGGCACTACATTGGACTTGCTCTAAAATTGATTATATGATTGGAAGTAAAACACTCCTCAGCAAATGCAAAATAACTGAAATCATAACACAGTATCTCAGACAACACAGCAGTTAGATTAGAAATCAAAATTAAGAAACTCACTCAAAACCACACAACTACATGGAAATTGAACAATTTGCTCCTGAATGACTCCTGAGTAAATAATGGAATGAAGGCAGAAATCAAGATGTTCCTTGAAACTAATGAGAATAAAGACATAATGTACCACAATCTCTGGGACACACTTAGAGCAGTGTTAAGAGGGAAATTTTTAGCACTAAATGTCCGCATCAAAAAGCTAGAAAGATCTCAAATTAACATCCTAACATCACAACTAAAAGAACTAGAGAACCAAAAGCAAACAAACCCCAAAACTAGCAGAAGATAAGAAATAACCAAGATCAGAGCAGAACTGAAGGAGATAGAGACACAAAAAACCCACCCTTAAAAAATTCAACAAATCCAGGAGATTTTTTTTTTTTTTTTTTTGGAAAAAATTAGTAAAATAGATAGACCACTAGCTAGATTAATGAAGAAAAAAAGAGAAGAATCAAATAAACACAATAGAAAATGACAAAGGGGATATCACCACTGATCCCACAGAAATACAAACAACCAACAGAGAATACTATAAACACCCCTATGCAAATAAACTAGAAAACCCATAAGAAATGAATAAATTCCTGGAAACATACACCCTCCCAAAACTGAACCAGGGAGAACTTAAATCCCTGCATAGACCAGTAACGAGTTCTAAAATTGAGGCATTACTAAATAGCCTACCAACCAAAAAAAGCCCAGGACCAGATGGATTTACAGCTGAATTCTACCAAAGGTACAAAGAGGAGCTGGTACATTTCTTCTAAAACTATTCTAAACAATTGAAAAGAAGGGACTCCTCCCTAATTCATTTTATGAGGCCAGCGTCATCCTGATACCAAAACCTAGCAGAGATAAAATGAAAAAAGAAAACTTCAGGCCCAATGAACATCAATGCAAAAATTCTCAATAAAATATCAGCAAACCAAATCCAGCAGCATATCAAAAAGCTTATCCACCATGATCAAGTTGGCTTTATCTGTGGAATGCAAGGCTGGTTCAACATACACAGATC
Organism: Theropithecus gelada; assembly: GCF_003255815.1. Taxonomy (NCBI): domain Eukaryota; kingdom Metazoa; phylum Chordata; class Mammalia; order Primates; family Cercopithecidae; genus Theropithecus; species Theropithecus gelada. The sequence continues at coordinate 86,262,266 of NC_037683.1, forward strand.
AATAAACATGATCTATCACATAACAGAACTAAAGACAAAAACCACATGATTATCTCAATAGATGCAGAAAAGGCCTTTGATAAAATTCAACGTACCTTCACGTTAAAAACTCTCAATAAACTAGGTATAGATGGAACATACTTCAAAATAATGAGAACCATCTATGACAAACCTACAGCTAATATTATACTGAATGGGCAAACCTGGAAGTGTTCCCCTTGAAAACTGTCACAAGACAAGGATGCTGTCTCACACCACTCCTATTCAACATACTATTGGAAGTTCTGTCCAGGGCAATCAGGCAAGATAAAGAATAAAGTGCATTCAAATAGGAAGAGAGGAAGTTAAATTGTCTTTGTTTGCAGATGACATTATCCTGTATTTAGAAAACCCCATCATCTCAGCCTGAAAGCTTCTTAAGCTGATAAGCAACTTCAACAAAATCTTAGAATACAAAATCAATGTGCAAAAATCACAAGCATTCCTATACACCAACAACAGACAAGCAGAGAGCCAAATCATGAATAAGCTCCCATTCACAATTGTTACAAAAAGAATAAAATACCTAGGAATACAGATAGGAACTCTTCAAGGAGAACTACAAACCACTACTCAATGAAATCCGAGAGGACACAAACATATGGGAAAACATTCCATGCTCATGGATAAGAAAAATCAATATTGTGAAAATGGCCATACTGCCCAAAATAATTTATACAGTCAATGCTATTTCCATTAAAGCACCATTGACATTCTTCCCAGAATTAGAAAAAATATTTTTAAATTCATATGGAACCAAAAAAGAGTCCTTATAACTGAGAAAATCCAAAGCAAATAGAACAAAACAGGAGCTGTCACACTACCTGACTTCAAACCATACTACAAGGCTATAGTAACAAAAACAGGCAGACAGAACAATGGAACAGAATAGAGAACACAGAAATAAGATCGTGCACCTGATCTTTGACAAACTTGACAAAAACAAGCAATGGGGAAAGGATTCGCTGTTTAATAAATGATGCTAAGAAAACCGGCTAGCCTATGCAGAAAATTGAAATGGGACCCTGTCTATACACCTTATACAAAAATTAACTCTGGATGGATTAAAGGCTTAAATACAAAACCCAAAACTATAAAAACCATAGAAAAAAATCTAGGCAATACCATTTAGGACATAGGCATAGGCAAAGATTTCAAGGTGAAAACATCAAAAGCAATCGCTACAAAAGCAAAAATTGACAAATGGGAATTAATTAAACTAAAGAGCTTCTGCACAGCAAAAGAAACTATCATCAGAGTGAACAGACAACCTACAGAATGGGAGAAAATTTTTGCAATCTATCCATCTGACAAAGATCTAATGCCCACAGTCGACAAAGAACTTAAACAAATTTACGAGAAAAAACATACAACCCCATTAAAAAGTGGGTGAAGGACATGAACAGACGCTTCTCAAAGAAGAGATTCACGCGGCCAACAACCATATGAAAAAACACTCAACATCACTGATCATTAGAGAAATGCAAATCAAAACCACAATGAGATACCATCTCACATCAGTTAGAATGGTGATTATTAAAAAGTCAGGAAACAACAGATGCTAGTGAGGCTGCAGAGAGATAGGAAGGCTTTTACATAGTTGGTGGGAATGTAAATTAATTCAACCATTGTGGAAGACAGTGTGGCAATTCCTTAAAGACCTAGAACCAGAAATAGCATTTGACCCAGCAATCCCATTACTGGGTACATACCCAAAGGAAAAGAAATTATTCTGTTATAAAGATACATGCCCACGTGTGTTCATTGCAGCACTATTCACAATAGCAGAGACATGAAATCAACCCAAATGCCTATCAATGATAGACTGGATAAAGAAAATGTGCTATATGTACACCAAAGAATACTATGCAGCCATAAAAAGGAATGAGATCATGTCCTTTGCAGAGACATGGATGGAGGTGAAAGCCATTATCCTTAGCACACTAACACAGGAATAGAAAACCAAACGCCACATGTTCTCACTCATAAGTGAGAGCTGAACAATGAGAACACATGGACACAGGGAGGGCAACAACACACACTGGGGCCTGGTGGTGGGTAAGGGAGAAGTGAGAACATCAGGAAAAACAGCTAATGCATGCAGGACTTAATACTTAGGTGATGGGTTGATAGGTGCAGCAAACCATCATGGCACATGTTTACCTATGTAACAAACCTGCACATGTACCCCAGAACTTAAAATAAAAAAAAAAAGACATAAAAAATTTTAAAAAATACACAATTCAGTGGGTTTCTAATATATTCACAGTTATGTATCCAGCATCACGATAGCATTTTGTTTTAAGAGCTTACAATATACCATTGTGCAGACATTTAATTTCTTTTATTTAATTAGTCTCCCAAGCATATTTGAATTTTTCCATTTTTAATCTGGAAGAAGCAGTACTTTCATGATTGTCTGTATAGATTTGTGCACGTGTGCATATATTGCTGTCATAGGCATTTCTAAAAGTGGATTTTCTTGGTCAAGCTCCAAACACTTTAAAATGTGATGGATCTTAACAAATTTCTTCCCAACGTTGTGCCCAGTTTAACTTCCCCATCAGTTTATGCTCATGCTAGTTCACCACACTGACCAATATGAAGAAGCATGGATTTTGTATTTATCACTCTGTGAGGCAACAACTCATTGCTTTCATTTGCATTTTTATTATGTGGGGTTTAGGTATTTTTCAGTTTTAATGGACTGTTTGCATATATTCTTCTGTGAATTTTTAATTTGTGACTTTTGCTGGTTTCTTTATTTCTTTATTGGATTGCCCACCTATATTCATACTGATTTGTAAAAGCTTTTAATGTGTTAGCAATACTCACCCTCTATCATATATGTTGCAAGCACTTTTTCCACATTTGTCTTTCAAGTCTGTAAATAGTACTATTCACCATATAAAATTTTAAACTGCTGTGTGACCAATATTTTCCTGTTTTTGGTTCTTGTATTATGCTCATAACATTTCTCAGTAAGAAGAAAACTGTTGATTTAGTAAATGGGAAATAATTATTTTTAAAGTAATAAAGTTGGGGTGAAATATTTTTTATTTACTTGATATGACTAGTTGTTTTCTTCTTTTGCCATTAATTGCAGTCTTCAAGTCAATGCTTCTTTAGAAACATGACAGATTTAATACCAACACTAGGACCATTTGAAGACAGAGCTGTGTGTTTTAATAGAGATAATATCTCAACAGGAGTTTGTGCGGCTGACAGTCTCTGATGTTCTGACCACCTACGTCACAATCCTCATCGGGGACTTTCTAAGGGCATGTTTTGTGAGGTTTTGCAATTATTGCTGGTGCTGGGACTTGGAGTACGGATATGTAAGTATGATGTTAATTTTGCTCTTGTAAGGTTTTTCCTTTGTAATTCATCATTTACACACACTATATAGGAGAAAGGCATCACAGAGTTTAGTGGATGGGATCACCTTTTTAGGTGCCAATAAATGACGACCAATGAGTACATTTATAATGCAGAGAAGGTCAGACTTGAGTATCATGGTTTACAATATTCTAGTAAAATTAGCACAAAATAGCAAAAGCAATGGACTTCAACTTGTTAGTTGAAATGTTGAACTCAGTAAATCTTGGCCCTGTAGCCCACCTTCTCCCTATAAAATTACTAGCATTTCTAGAAGCAGGGAAAGGTGGCTAATATCAACTGCATATTCTATTATGCCTTTGAATTCTACTAAACTCCTGGATACTATTGTGTGCCAGTCACTCTGCAGTAGATGGGGGGGATAAAAGGATTTGATAAATATGGTACTTGCTTCACAAAGTTCACAGTCTAATAAGAGCTTGACAGAGACACACGCAAGAGACTGCAGAAAGCTCAAGGAAGGCCTAGTTTGCTGTCATGCATCTGGCCAGTGGTGGAGCTGAATTCTGGAAGGGACGGCTTCTTTTCCTGAAACAATGGCTCGGGTTTCTCAGAACCACACTGGTACTGACTCCATCACCAGCTTTCCCTCTATGCTCAACCGCAGGTCCCCCAACAAAGTCTGAGGGCAACAGCACAGTCATCACTCAGTGACTAGCACGTCGCCTGGTTTCCACTGTCCTCCTTTGCAGTCAAACTGGCTTCAGTCATCCCGGAAAATATGACCTGGGGGGTTGGTAGTACTCATTTGCTTAAAATCTTCCAGTGACTTCTCAAGTACTTAGAATGATTTCCAAATCCCTTTCTAGGCCTTCAGTACCCTGGATGATCTGCTTCTTTTCTTTCTTTCTCAAGTCATTTGCTACCACTTTTGCTCTTGCTTTGTAAAGTTCACAAACATGGGCTGCTTTTTAGGCTCAAACGCAAGATGGTCCTTGCGTTTGTAATTGCTGTTTCTCCCGCAAGGGGTGCTGTTGCCCTAGAACTAGGAATGGCTGGTTTCTTCTTGTCATTAAAGACTCAGCTATTATGTTACCTCCTTAGAGCTCTTCTCTGACCACCTATTCTAACGTAGCTAATCAGGCACTGTTAATATCAACACACTGTTCTGTTTTCTTCATAAGATGTGCATCTATTTGACATTACTCTTGTAAAATGTACTCATGGTCTATCTCCCTTTGTTAGAATGGATACTCTATGAAAACAGAGGCCCTGACCTCTGTTATGTGAACTGTGCGAGTCACGTAGCAGGCATCATGTCTTGACTGGCTGTTTGAATGTTGGACCTCCTCATTTTTGCACCATCAAGGCAGCACTGTCTATTGCCAGAACTCTGCCTCCTTCGAAGCATGTGCCCATGGAGTCTCAGTGTAATGTTTTTGAGTTATTGAGCCAGTAATGCTTCTCTCCTCACCAGTGAGGGAATATCCTTTATAGCTGATCTTCTATCTCTTTTATCTCCTGCCCTCTAGTCTCTGGATAAGTCCTACAGTTAGGACTGTTTTCAAGATTTCAGGCTAGGTCTGTCTGGCTGTCTGACTTTGAGATGGTACCTTTTATGAGGTCATCTCCATCACCCTCATTGAAAGTGCCTCCTCGGACTGGCCAAAAGCAGTTAGGTAATGCTCTTCGGTGAACGACAGTGAGGTAATGGCTATAGATACAGGATGCTCTTGTGTTGCTTTCCCATTCTTTGATATGAGATATTCAGCTGGCTTGGTTTCATTTCTATTTTCCTTGCCTGATTCAGCTCCTCTGAGGCAGACATAAAAATTGCCATTTCTTCCTTAGACCATTGCTTGGCTTGTGCTTACCTTTTATCCCTTGGCTGCTTTCTTCTTAAGTGGCAGAAAACCTGACTGCAAATAGGAAGTCAATATTACATGACCTGGATGCATAAAAGCTGTAATTAAATGACTGTAATTTATTATTTATTGACTGCTGACAGTGTTCCTGGGTTAGTACAAAGTACAGGAAAAGAGACAAGTTCCCGTTTTAGGTCACAGAGAAGGAATTTTCTCCCACGTTACCTTTGGAAGGCTCAAAAAAGCTCTGTCAGAATCAAAACAAGTGTTAAAACATTAATGATGGATGATGAATCTTTGATGTAGATCCCATTGTCATTGACTTACCAAATGGATAGCTTACATGGGTGAGGGCCTACTAGGTGCAAGCCATTATGAACAAACTCTGTGCTAGGTGGTAAAGGAATACAGAGATGTAGAAGATGCAGACTTACGTAGAGGTTGCAAATGTGGCCTGCAGGGTGGATTCAGCTAATGGTTATTTTTGTGTGGTATGCCCAGTGGTGGTGTTTGTTTTTGTTTCATTTTTTATGAGCTAATATTTTAAAATGACAGTTTTTACATAAAAACACATGGATTTCTTGTTTTTCTTGAAAGGCTGGCAAAATTAAGTCTGTATTCCCACTAGGGAGAAATTGGCTAGAGTTGAGAAACCACCACCATCTGCAGTTGAGATATTCATTCTCCAGTTCCTCATACTCTTCACCACTCTTTTCTCTTGCAAACTCCCAATATCAATAGAGAAATCAATTATGTGGCCCTTTGGAAGAGAAAGTGTGTGCGTGTGTGTGTGTGTGAGAGAGAGAGAGACAGGTGTGCATCAGTAGAAATGCAGACACGGAGGAGGAGACATTTGAACTAAGTCTTAAAGGATGATCAGGATTTCAAGAGATGAAAGGTAGAGTTCCTGGTGGAGGGACAAGTATAAGACAGGGCCCCAGAGCTAGACAGTATGGACAATCCAGGTATAAATTTAAAAAACTAAAATGAGGCTGTTTTAGAGCAGAAAAGGCTGGTAAGAATGTTTCTCTGCTATTCTCCTAGACCTGCTAATCAACAATATGGTTTCAGAAAGTACCTGTCATGAAGGGAAGGACAACCTGAGATGGGCAGAGGAGATACTTGAGAATTCTGTCAGAAATAAAATATAAAAACATGATCCTTTCTGATACACACATGCACGCACACGTACACACACACACAAAGCACATTTTTTCTTCTGAATTACAAAAATAATGCCAGTTTATTGTAGAAAATTTGGAAAATATAACGAAGCTAATATGAAAATAAAAATCATATGTAATCTCTGCCACTAATGAGATTATTTGGATTGTTGAATCAAATAGTATTAGATAACAAGCACTACATATTTATATATAGTAACATAGATTTTTATAAATATATACATATATACATTTGCATATGTATATATGTATGTGTTTAAACAGATAGATAGTAGACTGATTACCTGCTTTTATTTGTTTTACCTAACAGTGATCATTTCCCAATACTATTAACTGTTGTTTTGTCACATACCTTTTAAATGGTTGTATAATATTCTGTATGTGGGTGTAGTGTAATTAATCTAATTAGTTTTAATTTGCTTTAAGTTGAACTGTCTAATTATTCTTATGATAATAAGTGTGATGACATTTCATTATATCTGTAAATAAGTATCTTCATAGATAAATCATAGTAGATGCATAAATTATTTTCTTATGATAAATTTCTCTGAGTTGAATTGCTCAGTCACAGAAGAGGGCTTTAAAAAAGTCTATTCATTTTTATTACAACAGCCTCTGTAGAAACTCTGCAGATTTCAGCATTAGATTCAGAGATCTATAGAATGCTAAAGTTAGGTAGGTTTTGACACAAGCAATTGTAATGCTTATATTTAACATTTGAAAAATTGCATCTGTGAATTGAAATGAGGTTCCTAAGTTTATGTAGCCAGAGAATAATAAGGACAATGAAGTACACTTCTGGACAAAAATGTTATGTTAAATGTACTGAATTATATACTGGCTCTATCTGAGTAAGCTGGGGTAAAAGGGATTGTGAATATTTTTCAAGACATAAATTTATGGTCATAGTGTTATCGCAACAAACCTATGGAGATTAACTAAGGTGGGAACATTTCTGGCTTGGAGCAGATTGCTACCCCAATGTAAGTTAATGTAATGTAAGTTAATATCTCCCAAGGCTTCTCTGAGCACAGTTCTCAGTGTTTCAGAAGAGTTCATGGGGAGTAGAATAGTTTGTCCCTAGGAGGGATTTTAACTGCTCTAATTTAATACAAAGTGTGGCCTCTTGTAAACTCTGGGTTTTCTATAACAGTTCAATGCAGAATGTCTTTATCTTTACTTCAGTTTTTGTTGACACCATTCTTACTATTTACCAACAAAGCAAGTAAAGAATATTCAGGAAGAAATAGAATTAGATTCAGGGCATGATGGGGTAAGGGAATGTTCAATCAACTCAGCATGGTGTTCACAGTTGCATTTTTCAGGTGATCACTGCTCACTTGTGAGAGCGGAACAGCAATGGGAGACTGCTTTAAAGTCTGATGAAGGGTGCTCAAGATTATCCATAAATAGAGGCATATAATTGACTGACTACCTGAGTGGATTCCCGATCATATTACATTGTATTATGTTACATCTCAATGTACTGCTTATTTACTGCAATGTATCAGAAACTCTACAATGTACTTTGCATATATTATTCCATGTGATTGTACATATACAATAAGCAATGTACTGCTTATTTACAGCTATGTATCAGAAACTCTACAAAATACTTCACATATATTATTCCATGTGATCACACCAGCAATGCTGTGAGGTGGTATTATTGTTCCTACTTTACAGTAAACGGAGGTTTAGAGGTTGTTAAATAATTGCTCAAAGACACATTGCTGGTTAGTGGTAGAGATAGGCCTGAAATTCGAGTCTCATCTCCTTCAAACCCATCAACCAAATTTCCATCATGTTGAATGTACACTGTAATGCTTGACTCTAGAAATTTTAAAAATTCTGCCAAAACTTGAATCATTAATGCACTAAACCTATGGCTTTTAGAACTCAAAGTGTTCCTAGGCTTAGGCAGGCTACCTGTGGTAGAATGGAGTTAGGAAATGAACTGGGATACAGAATTAGAAGATCAATGGTTCTGTAGCTGGGAACGTGGAGATATTATATATCAGTTCGGGAAGGTAGCATGATAAAGAGTCAGGAAGAAATCATCAGCATCCCATAAGGGGTTGAGAACATGGGAACAGGAACAATGCAGACTGCGTTTTAAGTGTTCCTTGAATACGTGGACAGGATCTGTCTGCAGTTAACAGGCTCCTACTCTCAACTAGGGTTGAAGTACAAAGCCTCAAGTGTTCAATCATCCTAGCAGACGAGGCTAGAGTTTGTCCTAGATCAGTGCTTCTGAAATTTGAGCATACGTCAAAATCCCCTGAGGACCTGTGAAAACAGCATTTCTGATTCAGTAGATCTGGGGCAAGGCCCGAGAAAGTGCTTTTCTAATAAGTTCCCAGGTAATGCTGCTGACTCTCGTCTGAGGACCACACTCAAGAGCCACTGCTCTGGAGCCACAGCCCAGACCAGCTTGCAGCTCTAAGCAGAGTGACTCCAGCTGTGAGAAATGGGATTTATGTGGAGAAGGTCAGGCAACTCATGCCAAGACAGAATTAATTCTCTGTGAGATCCTGAATTGCATTTCATGTTATCCACAGGTTGGCAATCTGCCTCAAATAATGAAACTTGCAGAGAGAGAAGGGATAGTCCCAGGCTTTTTCTTTGTCCAGTGAGCACCACATGTCTTCCCTCTAGGTGGGTGACTGACCTAGCACATCACAAGCAAAGGTCCAAAAATTAAACAACATCATTTCCAATCTGTCGACTATGATAGACTTTAGCCCAAATCCACATGGGCTTTTCTGGTGCTGGCCCCCAACAATCTTACCAGGAATGAGCAGTCATTAGTTAATTTATTACACTTACCTCATTCAAATAATTTTATGATCTCAAAGTTCAAGAGAATCTGTTTTTTTCTTTTTCCCTAACCATCTTTTACCTTTGAGTTTTTTCTATTTTAGAGACAGACAAAATATATTGCAAATTGATTTATATTTATTAAAGTATTGCTTTAAAAATTAAAAATGTAATATAACCTAATGTTTAAAAAAGCCTGCCTCTAAAACAATGGGCACTGACTTTTATACTACATATGTGTAGTTTTTTGCCTTCTCATATGTTTTAGTTTTAAAATGAGAGCTTCTGTGTTTATTGCATAAGTTAAATTGCATTTCTAAGGTGTTTACAGAGAAGCAATTCTTTCACAACTGGGTCTGATTTTCAACCAGTAACATATTTTTAGACTAGAAAGGGATCTTAGAAATGAACTAGTTCAGAGGTTGGCAAACTTTCGCTATAAAGGGCTAGATAGTAAATATTTTAGCTTTTGCAAGCCATAGCGTCTCTATTATAATTGCTAAACTCTGTTGTTTTAGTACTAGTCATAGATAATATTTAAATGAATGAATATAGCTATATTCCAACAAAAATTTATTTGTTAGAACAGGTGGCAGTCTAGATTTGGCACATGGGCCTTAGTATGCTGACCCTTGGTCTAGTTCATTTTTATTGATTTATGTGTCAGGAAACTAAGCCTAATGAGATAAGTGACGTGCCCAGCTCACCTAGCTAAGAAATGGTAGAGTGACGTCTAAAATTCAGGTTTGAATCCCAGTCAAGTGTCTATTCTACAAATCCACTTGTTCCAGTATGGCCACCCTATGTCCTTTCTCTGCATCAGACCAATTTATAGATCAAGGAGGTTGTTCCTCCAGCTGTCTCTGCTGCAAACACGGCAGAAAGCTAGGGACCCTAGGATGTCCTTTATGCTTTTCCAGTCAACTAGTTATAAAATATTTCATCTCCAATGACCTTCTGGAGGTTTATGTGCTTGTGAGAGAGTGAAGAAAATAGACATTTAAAACACTGAGCTTTTTTCCACGTTCAGTAGTTTGGTGGGCTACCTCATGACATCATTCTAAGGAGGCAAAGGTTTAAGATTTGATTTTTAAACTGACATAGAGAAAGGCTGTTCCAAGGCCACAGGTGGACACAGGCCACCCAAATGAGCATTTTTCAGATGTGTTCTGTGATCACACAGGGCTCCAGGGGAAAAGTACTGAAGATCATCGAGAGCAGGGCACTCCCCCAGAAGGAAAAAGACTCAGAGTTAATGTTCTCCAGATAAGAAACAATTCATTTTTCTCCATGAAGGTCACATTTTTTTTCATTGCTGATTTCAGAACAAAACTTGTCAACCAAACCTTTTTGTCTCTTGTGAACATTGCCCTTCTAGAAAATCTGCAAACTAGCAAAACACTTTGTAGCTGTCCTTCAACAGTATCTAGAATGATACTGCAGTTATCCAGGTCATCTTTGTTGTGTTTAATACACAGGACTCTTTGTTATTTCATTATGTATCATCCTATGATTTTACCTTGAGGTTTAACCATTCCTGTTATGCCATACTTGCTGTTCTTTCCCTGAATCTGTTACAAGGCAGATTGTCACTATGTTCAGTCAAATAGGAGAGTAATACTGCCTTTTAGGAAAGTGATGAAGTTGAGGCCTGGATTCATGAGACTCTTGAGGCCAAGCATTTGAAAGTTGGGAATGGTTTTGTTGGAGTTCCAAATCAGGAACCAATTCTATCTTCTTACAAATATATTTTTGAGATCTTGGGTTTGGGAGGAACAGAGGCTCTCTTGAGTCATCTTTGTATGTGTGTGTGTGTGTGTGAGTGTGAGTGTGTGTTGCGGAGGGAGTTGTTATGGGGATATGTGTGATCTGAAGCACACCTGGAGATAACAGAATCTGAGCAGGGCTAGGAACCTGCGAGTGTCTTGGTCTCTTTTTCATGGTCTTGGCCCTCTCATTTCATATTTGCTGCTCTCTTATTCCCTTATGACCAATTGGTCAGTCTCCTCTGATTCTCTATCCCAAATTAAATAAAAGCCAGTTTTATTGCCCTTGCTAGTTAGCATTAACTCCATTGTTAGAACCTCTTGTTAGCATGCCTAATGCATCACCAGGAAACCTTTGGATGGGCCACCCTATCACAGTTTCCCACCTCCATCCTATTGTTTTTCTGTGGCTCCTCTGCACAAAAAGCAGCCTAGTGTTGCTGCCCTGAGCATGAAGGTTATTATCCAAGACATGGAGACTGGACATTCAACTGAATAACTTCTTAAGCTTTTGTTATATATATTTTTTGCTATATTTATTTTATGTTACAGTTAATTCACAATTTTGTTGAAAAAAGTTTTAATATGCAAAACTTAAAAAAGAAAAGGAAAACTATAGTCCATCACCCACATATAAGGTATGACTATCTTGCTGATTCTTTTCCAGTCTTGGTGTGTCGTTTCATATAGTTGATTAATGTGTGACTTTATATTTTTTGTTTAACGTTAGAGCACAGTTTTTGCTCATGTATGTAAATATTCTTTCAAAATGATTGTAATCTGTTGCAATATATCATCGTATAAATATACTGTATATACGTGACTAATGTTCAACACTTACATGGTTTCATCATTGCTTGTTAAAGTTTATCATCACATCTGATAATTTTATTAAGACAGATTCTAGAAGTTTTCTTACAAAGTCAAAAAGAATAAGATTTTTAAAGCTTTTAATGTGTATTGTCAAATTGTTTTTCTCAAAGTTTGCTACAGTTTTTACTTTCACCAGCAGTGTATAGGAGAGCCTGTCCTGCTACACTTTCAAAGCATTGAATGACAGCCTTTAAAAATGAGTCTCACCATGTTTAAAAAAAATAAAGAGGTGCTTTCTTTGTTTTATTTATCTCCGGTTACTTATCCTAGTGATTATTCTGCTATTGTTACTGAAAGGAAGTAGCTGAAACCCTAGCCATGCCTATGCAGAACCACTTGCCTTTCAGTTTTGACCACGTGAGATACTAATCCAATGAACATTGTGTCTCCTCTAGCCTTCATACACCGAATTCGACATCAGTGGCAACGTCCTCGCTCTGATCTTCAACCAAGGCATGATCTGGTAGGCCAGCTGTTGGACAGCTTATCACTTAGAGAAAAGCCTCCCAGGTTATTTTGGCATAAAGCATTGAATCCTGGTGTTAGAGGAGAACACAATCGGTGTCTAACTCCATATTTACTTTCGTGAAGTGGATGCCTGTACATAGTTTCCTTTTTTTTTTTTCGTATCTTAAATGTCAGTCATCAAAGGTGTCTTTCTGTTTTGCAAGGCACTCCTTCATCAAGTAATGGGAGTCTGCGTTCTGGTTGGCAGATTTATTTGAAGACTATATTTTCATATTTTGTAACACCAGGATCTAATATTAAAACATTAATAATTACATTACCACATGTTAAATACAAAATAAATTAACATAAGGCCTTTCTGAGAGACCGAGTTTATTTTCTTGTCACTACTAAATATATTTAAAATGTAACTTATAGCTACTTTAAAAAATAATACCTTATCAAATCCAATAGTTTATAGAGGTGAAACACGTGTATTAGGAAGGTCAAGTTAAAATATGATCTTCGTTTTGTAACTTGTTTAATCGGGCCATTGGCACATCAGAATACTATTTTTTTTTTTTGATGTGTGAAGGGTTGTCATATCTTTTATCAAATAAAAGCATTCTCACTATAAACTTGACAGGTTAAGATGAGTCGATACAGTAGAAATCATTTTTGAGTTTAAGAGCTGAATCACGGACCACGTGTCTTGAAAATCTGTCACTTCAGATTTCCAGCCTATAAACAGTTACAATAAGGCTACTTTATCCTGGGTATATGTGCCTAAGACAATATTATGCTACCAACCATACCATTGTCCTATTCACAAGTACAAGTATAGACTCAGTTTTTGAACAAGTTTCATATATTGTACAAATAGAGCTGTCCTGAATTATTAAACCTTTGGGTGCTGACAGACACTGGACCCGTCTGCAAATGCTAAAACTGTCTTGCTTCTGTCACACAAAGACCACCCTCAAGGGCTCCATCATCTTGCCATGGGGACTGTTAAATTCCTGTGCCTGACTAGGTAAATCAATATGGAAAAGATGTTATACAAATATCGTTTCCTCCTTTGCCACGTAGGTTTAAAAATCTAATTTTTATCCCCTTTCCAAAGTTTCCAAGTATGACTCACATGTCCAGACTCACTAAGGAAGGAAATGTATCTTTCATTTTCCAAGCAGGGAGGAAAATTGAGGTGGCCGGAGGAATGTCTACTGACACGGAAGTAAAGGGAGCAGCTTCTGTGGGTTCTGAGTTTTCATTTCCTGGAGTTCAATTGGCTGTCATGGCAGAAAATGGCTATATGGCTATGGGAGTAAGGAGAAGCCACTGTTCTATCAGTGGCATTTACACAAAGTGTCATAAATCCCTCAGCCTCGTGGTTACCATTCACACAGACATATGCTGCACGTCAATTGTGTTCTTTCAGAGTTAAGACAACAGATTGGCCTAGAAATTTGTTTTTATTGTCAGAAAACCTGTTATAATGGCTGTCTTGATTGGTTTCACTTGTGATTTTGCAACTATTTTTGTCCACTACTGTTCGTATTGAAATTCTTAAATATCTAACATGTTTTTCCAGTTCTCTCATGGGCAGATCCGTTATCAGAATCTCTGCACTGTCATTTTCTGTCTATTAATTCTTCAGACAGTGGTCAGGCTTGCTTCTGGCTAGTTTGAACAGAATATTAGAACGGGATTGCAGTTTTTGAGTATACAGAGGTATTCACACACTTTCCAAAGTTCCAGAAGCAAACTGACCATTATTCTATTATTCACCTTCATGTCAATGCTTGGCACAAATACTCTTTTCCTAACCCTAGGAAGGTGATGAGGGAGGGGGATGTCATGTAGAGGGAGGTGTGGGGCAGGTGTAATGTAAAATTAGTAGGCTTACTCTGCACAAAGGTCCTCACACACAATTGTTCCATTATTTTGTGAAGCATGAGGATATAATGCCGGAGCTTAACCATTTTGTACAGAAACAATTAAAAAGGTACAGGGATTTTGTACTCAAATCCACTGGACTGTGACTGGAGACATTGAATTACTGCTTTAGGAATTGCTGAGTAGTGGAGGTTACTTATGCAGATGTTATTAACATCAACATTTATAGATAAAATCCATTTTGCTATGATTTGGTTGAATGCTCAGTAACCTTTATTTACACACTTACTGTTTGAAATACACGTGATGGTTTCTGTGGTAATATTTTTAAATGATGAAAGCACATAATATCTTGATCATAGCAGGATATTGAGAAACGGCACAGAACATACAGTGAGAGAGAAAATGAGTTTTGGACATTGCTCCAACACTGCTTCATTGGGTACCCTCTGGCCAGGTTTATCACCTTTTTCTTCTCACCTTCTCAGTTGATCGGATGTGAATAATTTACCTGACATGTACATGTCACTGAAGTAATAAGGAGAGTTAAATAAAAGAAGCTTTCATTTTCTTTGATCTTCCTGGAAGAAAAGCATTTTATAATGCTAAAGTATTACAATGATTTTTACTGACAGATGACGGGATCAAGCCTGGGTAAGGGACTTAGTGGGCCGAGCTGATTAGTGATTCATGAGCAAAGATAGGATGAGCATTAAGATTCAGATATTATTATGGCAGGACTTATTTTTCTAGGTTATGGCTCTTGAGTTATTTGTTCAAAATGTCTTTGTGATATTTATTTTGAAATTTTGAAATTTATTTATAGATGCATGCACAAATAATAAGCATATACCTACAAACAATGTGCGTGTATATAGGTACAAATATATGTGGTTTTAGGCAAGTCTCGATTTTGAATTATGTGCAAAATTATGTTTTAGAATTGATTAGGTTATGCAGCAATGAAACAACCTCAAAATCTTAGCAGCTCATAAAAAGAACATGTTCAATGTGGGGTTGAAGAAGAGCTTTGCTCTTCTTAACTTACCTTCGCTTTAGAGACCCGGACTGATGGAATAGGATCCATCTGAAACATTGCTATCACACTAGCAGAGAACGAAGAGAAGGAAAAACCACACAGGGCTTTTAAAGCTTCTACCCAGCAGTAAGGGCCTAATTTCTTTTCATACTTTATTGGCCAAAACAAGTGATGTCGCCACCTGATTTTTAGAAAGACTCAAAGTGTATTACATCAACAAGTATTGGTATTGGGGGATATAATCCGGTGCTTTGCAATTCTAACCCATTAGCTGGGACTATCACTTGCTTACTTGCTCACTTTTTTGGCGTTCCCTCTCTCTTGCTGTCCTGTAACAAAAGTATACTGTAATGTTTTAAAATCTATCCTCCCATTAGAAAAAAATAGTTTAACTTCCTACAAAGTCTTTGTTCAATTCATTATGGTAAAATATCATTCAGATCTATTGCTTGAAATCTTGTCAACAAGACAGCCCAAATTGTGACAATATTCCACTTTTCAAAGAAATGAGTTAACTGGGTTGGCAAAAGTTCAATTATAGCGGAAACTAATTTCTTCATTTAAATTAAAAATGTCTCTATAATGAACCAAATTTACATTGGATTGGCTAAACAGCTATTCAGGGAGAACAAAATGCTAAACCTAGTTAGAAATGTTGCGGGCTTCATTATAGATAGAACAGTTTAAAAGACAGGGCTCCCCTTACATTTTTAAAATAAGTGCACATGTATCTTCTTCTGATTTTGAAATAACTATGCTATTTGTATTGATTTATGGTGCTAATGAATTTTCTCATCCAAGAAGAGTGAAACTTATTTTGTTGAAGTAATCAACTAAGCCATCAAGTAAAAGTGACCACACCAAAGTGGTTCCTACCTAAAAGTAGTATTTTAAAATACTTATAAAAATTCAGATGCACAAAGCAGAGAATTCCCAAGACAAGCTACAGAAAGAAAGTAAACAGATAAACTAAATTTAAATAAATGTATGGAATTTTCATCTCAAAAACCTATAATCTAGTTATACATTTTCAATAAAACCCTATTTTAGGAGGCATAAATACATCATTGCAATTGGCTTTAAAACACCATATCACCTACAAAGAGAAAACGATCAACATCAGAAAGAGAAAATTTATTTTAATTTTTTTCTTTCATTAAGCAAAAATTTTTTTCAGTTGTACAGTCATGGCCTACTGCAACCTTGACCTCCTGTCATTAAGCAAAAACTAATTATTCATTACAAAAGCGATTAATTCAAATGTACAGTTTATTTGAGTAGAAGAAGTGACTTTAAGGGTTAATTATTTTTAACAAGTTATATTTATAGATATATTAGTCAATGGTATAAGTGTTGGGGAAAGTTTATTTTAGAATTAGAAGAAAGAAGTAAAACAATTGTAAATATTGTTTACCCTGTTGTAGTTTAAATTCACTAATGACAGTAGGTTTAGTTAATTAACAACATTCTTTCTATGAAATAATTATGATATGCAATTCCTACAATAATGGGGAAAGTGGCAAAATGTGTTTAGAAGTTGGAAATAGATAAGTGCAGTTTATTTATGAAAAGGGTTTGTGTGGTTGAAAGTAGCAGTGTATTTTCTGCCTTTGGAAAAGAAGCCTGATGTCAAATAAACAGGAGCAGTGTGACTTTGCTATGGAGTAAAGACTCAAAACTGAGCAGAGTTCTGTTTTCTTTCTAGGATGGGCTCCTTCTTTGCTCCCAGCCTCCCAGGCATCAATATCCTTCGACTCCACACATCCATGTACTTCCAGTGCTGGGCCGTTATGTGCTGCAATGTTCCTGAGGCCAGGGTCTTCAAAGCTTCCAGATCGAATAACTTCTACCTGGGCATGCTACTGCTCATCCTCTTCCTGTCCACCATGCCTGTCTTGTACATGATCGTGTCCCTCCCGCCATCTTTTGATTGTGGTCCCTTCAGGTCTCTTTTTGAAATTTGACTCAGGCATGATGTTCTTTCAGGGATGGAGGTGGGAATGGCCATTCATTGTATGAGCTATTTTTTTTTTTTCCCCAAACAATGGCATTTTTGGTTGGTGGAAATGAGATCCCGGCTGGGCGCAGTGGCTCACGCCTATAATCCCAGCACTTTGGGAGGCTGAGGCAGGTGCATCACCTGAAGTCAGGAGTTCAAGACAAGCCTGGCCAACACGGTGAAACCCCATCTCTAACAAAAATATATAAATTAGCCAGGCGAGATGGCGGGTGCCTGTAATCCCAGCTACTTGAGAGGCTGAGGCAGGAGAATCGCTTGAGCCCAGGAGGCGGAGGTTGCAGTGAGCTGAGATGGGGCCACTGCACTCCAGCCTGGGGGACAAGAGCAAAATTCTGTCAAAAAAGAAAAAAAAAAGGAAAGAAAAAAAAAAGGAAAGAAAGAAAGAAAGAAAGAAAGAAAGAAAGGGAAAGGAAAGGAAAGGAAAGGAAAGGAAAGGAAAGGAAAGGAAAGGAAAGGAAAGGAAAGGAAAGGAAAGGAAAGGAAGGAAGAAAGAAAAAAAAGGAAAAAAAAATGAGATCCTTTGGGTATTCAGGTTCAATAGGTGACGTGGAGATTCTTTGGCAAGTTCTGTCTACTTCCTCATTTGGGAATCATAAAAGAGAAAATACTTTATACTTTTCCAGGCTCTGCCTGGGTAA
Organism: Theropithecus gelada; assembly: GCF_003255815.1. Classification (NCBI taxonomy): domain Eukaryota; kingdom Metazoa; phylum Chordata; class Mammalia; order Primates; family Cercopithecidae; genus Theropithecus; species Theropithecus gelada. The sequence continues at coordinate 86,280,192 of NC_037683.1, forward strand.
AATATGTATGGTGAATCTGAGCTGTTTCCACCTTAGGGAATAGCTAAGAGCAAGGTCTGATGACACTGGTTTGGATGTGAGTTTGCCTGACTCTGGGCCGTCACATTCAGACATGGTCAGCTCTCACTACTTCTCTTGTGCATCACTACCTTAAAGAGAGAGAGAGAGAAAGAGAGAGAATACCCCACATTTTACCTAGGAAAGAGAATTATTACTAAATACTAATGAGCATAAAGAGCGCCAATTTATTATCCAATTTGCCACATGCCAGTGAAAAAAATTAAGGCTGTTCCACATATATATTCTCTCCCAATTATCATTCAAGTCAGGAATCAAGAGTCACAACAGCTCCTTGATCCAATTTAGAGATATACATTTCTACAGTTCTCTATGACAGAGCTCTCTTCTCTCTATGACACATATCAGAAAACTAAGTCCCTGGCATCTGGAGGATGAGGTTTCTTTCCCTAAAGGGCCTTAGAAATGAATCCACCACAAGTTCTCCCAAAAATCTCTGCGTGTTGAGTCACTGGCCAGCATGCACTTGAACTGTTTCTGCTTTTCAGTGAAGGAAATGAGACTGTAAAAAGCCATGTGAATGATATACATGATGCTGTAATGCCCACATATAATTCCCCCTTTATGTTGTCAGATCTAAGTTATTTAATTAAAGTCAAAAGGTTCATTGCCGACAGACTAAGTATATAAGAGACATTTTCACTCTAACAGTAGTCTGAGTTATTGCTTTGCCGGAAAACAAGAAAATGTTAAGCCAGCTGATTGAGTTAAACTAGCTGGAGCTCTATCTACTCATCAAACTGATGTTGAGAAGCTCTGTTAATTCCATTGCGTGTGTGTGTGTGTGTGTGTGTGTGGGTGGGTGTGTGTGTGTTTCCAAGTGGACTGAAATAAATAATGCAGACAGTGACATCTGGAGACTAAATATGAAATTACAGTCTTGATGGAGACATTTGTCTCAATAAATCCCTAACCAATCTTGGAGTACAAAATTCAAGAAATATGCCATTCAAAGGCTTTAGTTAATTGCAAATTATTCACACAACTGGGAAGGGGTATCTCTATGCTATTTAGATTTTTTTTTTTCATGTCAGTTTCCTCACTTTGGAGCCAAAGGATGTTTACATTGTTTATTTGTCTGGACTTAAAAGTTTGAAAGGATTGTCCTGCTGTAGAAATGAGGTGAGAATGCTTGTATTAGTGGGTGCCTCATAGCATGTCATCTTTATGAACCCTGAGTTTTAGGTGATTTGCTTAACCTTCCTAGCGAAGGTTGTCTGACTCTATCTGGATCCTGGGTAAACAGCAATTTAGGAAATATAAATTTGAACCAAGTTACTGGAGGTAACACAGTGATGGCTAGTTGCTTTCCAGTGTAGGGAAGTTTTCAGGTAAGATGGCTATAGTGCATTTATCCATTCAGTAAAGCAATGTGATGAGATATTCTAGTTTGTCTGGTTTTGTAAGACCTGGCTAGAGAGGGTAAATTTTCCAAGAAACTATTCCAATAGGCTAGTAAGTGGATTTGTCTTAAATAGTTGACAATTTAAAAACTATTTATTTGATGTCCAGATGAAGGCAATTCTAATTGTTCTATAGCATTTCCTGACATTTGATGTTTTCTCCCATCTATGTCAATAATTCTGAACAATTTATAGTTCTCTAGGTTTTTATACACATCCCTGCTTACATTATGACAATTTTATTTTTTCATGTATTTTCATCTTACTGCAAAGATAATATGTGTTTATGCTGGAAAACCTAAACATTGTAGAAATATTTTTACATGAAAGGAAGCGCGGTCCGTAATCTCGAAAACCTGAAATAACAATGTTTTAGCATTTTATATTCTGGTTTGCCTTTTACACATAATTTTTCATAACTGAGCTTGTACTGACACAGGATGTTTCTCAGCCCCTTCGCTGGACTCACAGAGGGCGCCCTGTCTACTCGCCCTGCTGTGCTAAACCCGTTGTGGGAGGAAGCATGTGGGCAAGCGAGTGCGGGATCTGGCCAGACACATCGGGTACTGACACAGGAGCAAGCTCCATGTGGGGCCTGTGGCCAGACCAGGTGTGTCACCTTGAGGAGAATGCAATGGTGCCCAAGTGAGGGTGCCTATGACCCCGAAGCCCCAGAGGTAGTGTTACAATGCTTCCTGAGTCCCACCATCCTCAGCCTGATGGATGGCAGTGTGTTAGCAGCTCAGTTGGCTCCTTGCCTCATCACGTGGGGCAGCTGCCCTCCACCATAGAAGGCAAAGGGCCAGTGTGACAACCTTTCCTGGGTACCCACATTCAGTGGGCCCCGAGCTCTTGTCCAGCGTCCAAGAAGAATGAGGTCACATGGATTATTGAACGATGGTGAAGACGGATAATTTTATTGAGTAATGAAACTGGCTTTCAGCAGAGAGGGGAGCTGGAGAGGGGCCAGGAAGGGCAGGTCCTCTTCCCCAAAATCAGGTTGTTGCTTCCCTAAAGTCAGGCTGTCTCTACCCTCTACCAACCAACTGAGTCTGTGGTCTTTATAGGCACAAGATGGACAGTGTGTGCTGATTGGTTTGTGAGTGTGCAAAAAAGGTTAAAGTGAAGACATCACTCAAAGGTAGACATGACAGTGTAGAAAACCAATTAGGAAAGGGTAGGTATATGTAAAATAGGTGAAGGGTGGGGATGAATCAGAGGAAAGTGCACCAAACAGGAAGACAAGTTCTCAATCCGGTCTGAAGATTTAACTTGGAGTTTGGCTTTCAGGCTTTAAACTGTCTTTGGCTTGGAGATGGCATTTCACCAGGTACCTACCCCTATCTGTCTAGGCATTTGGCTGCCTTGTGTTGCTATCAGTATACTAGGTGCAGGTTTTTAGTATTAAAAGTTAAAATTATATTGTGACGCTGCTATTATATTGCTCATTTGCAATCATGCTTTATGCATCTATTTTTCTTAGTAGTTTAGCTGACTTCTAGAGATTGGGGATAGAGCATTTCCATCTCTGTGGGTCTAGACACAGTAAAGTGCTGGTCAATAATTTGAATGAATGAATGAATAATGACTGCTTATTGTGCACTAAGCACTAGAGGAGACGCAGGGGTAAGTCCATGCACTAAGCATTGATTCTGGTCCTGTGGCACTTACCACCCAGCTGGGAAAAAAGACCTCTTCATAAGCTGTTCTAATCTAGAGTGGTGCTATGCCTACAGCAGGACTATGGATAGACACAGACAACTGGAAAAATAATTCTGAGAATATTGTGTAATAGCACACTTTGGCTAACCTGGCAGGAGAAGGCATTGCCAGGGATTTGTAGATGCTTCCATAATTTGTATGTAATTAAGATATCTGGACTCCTTTCTTTGGTAAAAAGCCTGACCTGAAAAAGGTACACAAGAATCCCCAGGGACCTAGTAACTTTGCTTTGGGTCACACTGAATGCTGAGAAGGCCTTTGTGGGTAGGGATAATTTCATAAAATTTGAATCCCCCACTCTAACCTCATTCATCAGCTATGACCTGAGATGCTGGAGAAGGGAGGATAGATGGTCTTATCTTTTTTGGTACTTTTAATTTATCTGCTTATCCTGTATTCCATCTGGCTGGGGCTGTTGAGGGGTATGAACAATTAGAATGGAATGGTGAAAAATAAAACTTTTTGGAATAGGGAGTTATAATCTTATATTGCTTGTAAGCTTCATTCCCTCTTATGTATCATAAGTGTTGAAAATTAGTGTGTAGATCTTTAATTTGTGAAGCAAACCTTGTACCTCTGTAGTGCAATGACTACTGACAAAGTACTTGGAGTCGCTCTGTCTGCTGGAAGATAGTATTGGTTAGACCAGGAGGAAAAAACCATAATCTGGGACTTGTGTGTCGTTGTTATTTAGTAGTTGAAAGTGCTTAAAGATTAAAATACAAAAGCAAAACTAAACATTGTATTAAATGTTGCACCAACATTTATTCTGATGATGCGTACAATTTGGTGAAACCCAACCCAAATCTCTTCTGAAAATTACATCTTTTCATAGTAAAATCAGTATGCATATACAGAGAAAACAATGGTGTAATGAATATCATGAATATTATGGTACAATTCTAGCTATTCCTTAGTAAGTCAAGACATCCTGTTCTCGTTTTTCTAGTTTATAGGAGCTGATACTTGCCTTCATGGATCTGCGCAGTGGAGCTAAGCTGGTATTCATTAGGGCCTGTCCAGGAGAAGAAACTGAGAGGGAAAGAACCCATGATTCGGTGTGGTTACCTTACCTATTAACATATCTGATGAAGGAAGTCTGGTGGAAAATAAGATGGAAGCTATTGCATGGAAAGAGATATTGGATTATATGTGGATTTTATTCCACTGGGCTATTCCTTGTTCTCATTTCCAAGGCTAATTAAAAATTGAGCACACTGTTTACTTAGCTCAAAGAGAGTGTTCTCCTACAAGAGCAGCTGACTGAGAGACAGACTTATAAGCTATTTACAAAATATATTTCAATCAAAAAATCTTAGAAATACAGTTTTAAAAAAATCTTCTCCCAAAAAGATGAAATGTGGGTAGGGATAATTTCATAAAATTTGAATCCCCCACTCTAACCACATTCATCAGCTATGACCTGAGATGCTGGAGAAGGGAGGATAGATGGTCTTATCTTTTTTTTTTTCCCTAACTGCTTTGACTACATGTTTATATTGGGATCATATTTATCGTATCTTACCCATATATTGACTACATGAGGTCAAAGTGTCAGCAGTTGTAGCTAAACATCAGATTCCTAACCTGAAAGAGGACCTAAGCAGTAATTGAGAAAGATTTCCAGTTTTCTTGCTTTAACCATGGTTTTTCCATACCTTCTTGATAAACTTCTCTCCCCCTTTTTAATCCCCCAGTGGCAAAAGTAGAATGTTTGAAGTCATTGGAGAGACGCTGGAGCATGATTTCCCAAGCTGGATGGCGAAGATCTTGAGACAGCTTTCGAACCCTGGGCTGGTCATTGCTGTCATTTTGGTGATGGTGTATGTGCTTTCCCTCCTCATAGAAAGAGCCTTTGTGATGTTCTTCCTGGCTGCTTTTACATTTCAGCTTTTTCAGCTCTCTCACTCTCCCTAAGGGTTGTGCTGTAACCTATCCAAATGCAACACTGATTACATGGTGGTGAGAGGCTAAAATTCATGAGCCATATTTTGATCCTATTGGATGTAATTCACAGCCATCTGCATCTGTCTTTGCTTCCCCAGGATTATAAGATTTGTTCCCAAGTAACCACAATAATTATCCGTAAACAGCTAAAGCAAGGAAAACATAAATGCTAAATGCTAAATCTAATCGGTACGTTGAGCTTCCCCCAACAGCCCGACCTCCACCTCTTGTTCCATAAAGCAGATGGCTGTGAATATACAGAAATAATGAGCCTCTAAGTTAATATGCCCCTTGGGGGCCCTATAAACTATATTTTAGGGTCAAGGGCTTAAAGGGTCTTAAAAATTTCCCTGTCCTTGTTGTTAGAGGGCCGTCAATAACAGTATGTTCACGATAATAGAATCAGAGGACCAGAGCATCTTGGGAAGTTTCTGTAGTCTATGCCTTCAAAGTCAGAAGTGATTTCCAAAGGGGAACTTGTCAGATGACTTTTGTTTTCATATAACTTTCATTGGCTTCTGACTCTTGGCCACCACAGATAAATTTACATTCTAAGTAAAAGTATAGACTTGCTGTGGAAGAGCCAAAAGCAGCGTCCATCTCTTCCTTTCAGTCCCTGAGTGCCTCCTACATAGAATGCCTGGAGCTGCCACCACTCAGTCAGGGGGTAAATATTAAACAACCCCAGGAACACGTTAAGAACAAAGTTGATGCAAAGGATTTGGTTCATTTAAATAAAGGTAAAATGAGGAAATCTCAGGGAGAAAACTCCCAGTGGTTTGCAGTAAATGAACAGGGATTCTGACCCAGTTATTGTCATGATCACAAGCCACATAAAGTAGTGAGGGCAGGTTTATCTTCTTCAATTTTATAACCTAAGAACTTGATTTAAAGAAGGAAAGCGATTTTCTCTAGGCAAGAGAGAGAGAGAGTAAAATGGTCACAGAAGGACCTAAAGCAGATCCTTTGACAGTAAATCCAGTGCTCACTTCTTTATACCAAGAGGCTTTCTGTGAGGGAGAGCTAATAACCTGTGGGGATAATTAAACAGTAAATCAGATTACCATTATATATTACATAACCTTGATAATGGAGTGCTATTAAGAATCTGATAGTAAATCTCTGGCACAGATGCATTAGAAAATGACCTACTGAATGCAGCATGTTTCACCAGATGGCCTTTGAAACGATTTTCTTTCTCTACATGTCCATGATACAGTGGCTTCTGAGAGCATGTTAATCAGTATCCTGTGGCCTTTGAGAGTCAAGGCCTTTTAGTGGTATGAGTGAGGTGTTGTTTAAAACACACACACACAGACACACACACACACAATGTAAACATCAGATTTTGTTACCATATTCTTAATTTATTAAGAGACATGTTTATTTTTAAGTGAAGGAGTGACATTGTTCAAATGCCTTAATCCAAAGATCTAGCAATCGGTCCTAAGAGTGTTTAAAAGGAATTAACACTGCCTTTGTTTCAGGTACTATTTACACACTGACTCGTTTAATTCCCATAACGGCCTTGAGAAGTTGGCTTCATTAATCATACTGTCAATAACACATTGAAGTTCTGCCCCAAGTCAAGTGACTAATAAGGGGAATTTAAACTCGTGTCTTCTCCTTCACGCTAATTTCCTACACTCACTTGCAGCACCAAACAGGGATCAGAATCAGTGGGAATTTCAGATGGGCTGAAAGCCACTTGTCTGAGATGGTATAGACCCAGGGTCAGCACACTTTTCCTAATTAGAGGGCCAGAGGCAAATTAGGCCAAGAGGCAAAATGGAGGATATTAATTAAGTAATTACTCATATAACCATTAAAAAAACCGAAAAAACAATTCTTAATTCATGGGCCGTACAAAGCAGTCTGGCAGTCATCTTCAGCCTGCAGGACCTAGTTTGCTTTGATCTGGACAGCCTGGAGGAAAGCTGGCCCTATGCACGTGTCAAATAGGTATACTGAAAGGTTGATTGTGGCTCTGAGGTTCTGATTTAAAACCCAGATTTTAGCTTATTACCGATTAGATTTTTTTCAAATTCTGAGATCTCCTCTTCCACTTTATGAGGCCCATACAATTGGCTTAGCTTTTTATTACCTTTTGAATTTCCCCCAATGGATTTTATTATATCAACCTGGATGGCTTTTGAGTATCTAAGCAGAATTCAGGTTAGTTCTCTGCAGGCAGTTTCATTCCTTTGGAGACTAGAAAAAGATTTGCGAGGAATACTTGTTTAATGTGCATTACAAGGCAGAAAATCATGGTGGATAAATAGAGAGTTCCAGAACTTGAAAGGACTTGTGAAATCTTTGAGTTCATCCTCTGAATCCAGGAACTTTTCTGAGAAAATCCTTATAATACACCACACACACACACACACACACACACACACACACACACTTTTATTGAGTACCTATTTCATGCCAGATATTGCCCTGCATGCATTTATGTACGTAATTTTAGTTAAACTCCCATCACTCATGTAAGAGACAAACAAACTCTGCCAAACCATATCAATAATTGTGTTGCTAGCACCAGATGGCTCATAAAGGATATTGTCTTTCATTTTTGGGAGTAAAGGAAATGTGTTCAATATCCAGTTATTTGCAGCAAAGAGTGATATAAGTTACCTTTTCTACTGCATTTTTTTCTTTGTTTGTTTGTTCGTTTTGCCTTAAGTGAAGATAAGCATATTTATTTTTAACAGAATTGTCTGGCTAGAATTTGCCCTTTCTAGAATGTAAATGTCATTTAAAATCCAAGAATATTCCTTTATACAACATTTTCTTTTTGAGGGAGAAAGAAATGCAAACAATACATTCTACCGAAAAAAATTCCATGTTCATTATCTATGCCTATGAGGATTATATTCTTAGCTGCAAAGGCCAAATGACGAAATTTAAGGCAGAAAGTCGTTTTCCTTTTTGTTCGACATATTCCCTAAGCTGCAGTAGGTTTTCCATTCTCTGGAATGTCATTGCCATCCATTTAAAATGCTACTTTCAATTATGATTTAAACTGATGTTAATACATTTCCAGGAAAAAGCTAATATTAGGCAGTGTGAAATAGCAGACAGAGCAGGCTGTGGATCAGGAGCCTTGGGCCCCAACTTACCAACTTCACCCCAGCTTCATCCCTGTGTCATCCTGAGAGTGTCTCTTTACCTCTCTGAACCTCAGCTTTTATCTGTAAGACAAGAGATTTAGAGTAGAAAACAGCTTAATGTTCATTCCCATGCTGATATTTCATAATTTACTTAATGTAAATTTAAGAAGTATCTTGGGGAACTGAAATACACCCTAAATTGTACTTTTTTTCTTTTTAATTTAGTTTAACCATCTATTATCTCAATGCTACTGCCAAGGGCCAGAAGGCAGCAAATCTGGATCTAAAAAAGAAGATGAAAATGGTAAGATACAATTTATTTCATAGAAATATTACCTTTATTAATGTCAAGTAGTGGAAAACACTGAGAAATCTAATTTTTTTCCCTTATATTTTATTGTGTAGCAAGCTTTGGAGAACAAAATGCGAAACAAGAAAATGGCAGCTGCACGAGCAGGTTGGAGATATGTTTACATTTGTAATTTTTCTTTTTCTTTTTCTTTTTTTTTGGCTTTTTCTCCATTGGATGGTGAGTGGCATTATTGCCACGAGCAAGTCATTCCACAATCCTTACCTTCCACCTTTTTAGCCCTTATCAGGCATCACATTCAGGGGATTTGGTTGCTTTCTGTTGGGAGGGAAAAAAGAGAAATGAAAATGTGGGTGTGTAAACTTGGCAGTAGTGATTTTTAAAAGTGACCTTGAAAATGCGCAGAAAATGAAGAAATCCCCCATATAGTCATAGACAAACAGCAGACACAAATGCAGATGCTCTCCTGCCCATGTTGACTATTTTCATACATGGAAGGATATGGCAAGAAGATCCCAAGAGAGTCCTCTGGGCTTTCCACCACTGATTGCCAGAAGCTCTTTCTAATCCATTAAACTTTCTTTTTTGAAAAACCTCTTTAATTTTTAAAATACTAGAGTAAAGCCAACTTCTAGTTGCCAAAATTAATAATACGCTTTGAGTTCCCCATGGAAAGGTGATACCTAAGAACTTTAGTGAAAACCTTTTCCAACTTTTTCCTCACTCCTGACTTTAAAACTCTTTATATTAGTAGGACTGTGTCCCCACTGTAAGTAATAAAACACTCAAATTGGTTTAATTAAGAAATAGCAATTTATTTGACCATAGAAATATAGGGAAATGGTTTTCTTTTTTTTTTTTTTTTTTGAGACCTGGTCTGGCTCTGTGGCCCAGGCTTGAGGGCAGTGGTATGTTCTCAGCTCACTGCAGCTCCAACTTCCCAGGCTGAAGTGATCCTTCCTCCTCAGTCTCCTGAGTAGTGGGGACTACAGGTGCACACCACCATGGCTGGCTAATTTTTCATTTTTTTGTAGAAGTGAGGTCTCGCTAAGTTACCCAGGCTGCTCTCAAACTCTTGGGCTCAAGTGATCTTCTCTTTTTGGCCTCCCAAAGTATTAGGATTACAGGCATGAGCCACTGTGGCCAGCCTTCAGTATTGCGGGATCTGGCCAGCAGCCCGCAATGCAGCAGGGCTCTCTCTTTGTTCCCAGACAGATCGGCAGGTCGAGAAATAATAGACACACACAAGATAGTGAAAGCTGGGTCCAGGGGGGTCACCACCTTCTGGTCCCACAGTGCCAACAATGCACTGAATATACCAGCATTTATTAAGTTTAGTGAGGGCGGGGGTAGGTTAGTGAGGGATTTAGGGTCATTTGATTATGAGGTGAGATGGTCACATGAGGATGAAGTAATTGCTTAACGTAACATCTGTATGCAGAAGTACAGTATACAGAGGTAAGAATTTACAATATAGTGTGTGCATCAGTAATTTCTAACAGAGCCTTAAAACGGAAACACAGTCTTTCCATAACCTATGATTAGCAAGATATTAATCAGCAGTAACAGTTGCAGCAAAAGCTGGTTACAAACAATCCATAGAAACAGGATGTGAAGCTAGACAACTGGTTAGACCAGAAATTCTCAGAAGGGAGTATGCCTTAACCCTAAAGAGGCCTAGAAGAGCCGTGGCAAGATGAGGGCATTCATAGCCCTGTCTTATCCATATCGACAAGCGCCCCCCTGCATGTGTCCGTTTATAGGCTCTCCACAAGGGTTGCGTTCCATTCCCAGAGCTATGAACATCTGCTTTTCTGGGATAGGAATCTTGGTGATGTGAAACCTCCCTGACTGCACATCCATTCATAGGCTCTCTGCAATGGGAAACACGTCACGTGCTGTTGGCTCATACTGGCAGTCCACCCTGGCATTATCTTTACACAATCCTGCATACAATTTTGTATTTACAATAATCAGGAGCATTTCATCTTTTATTCCCTAGCAGTAGTTTCAAGGGATCTCCCTACATCTCCTCCTTTTCTCTGATTTAAATGAACCATAGCTATCATAGCTTGGCGCTGATTATGATTGGATTGAAGAATATTTTTTCCAATTTTACACAGGAACAATAAACCAATAGCACAAATTATACACAGAACAAAATTAATGATAGTGGGTACTCCCAAAGATTTACCCATTGAATGGGGTTGAGATTAGATAACCCCTTAGAGATACCGTCTAAAACTTTAGCACCGGGTAAAGCAGTTAAGTGTGCTTGAGAGGCCTCAAAAATCTGTTCTTTTAGCTTGCTTATGTCTAAACTTAGATTATCTTCACTTCCTTGTAAATGGTGTTTTACTGATTCCCAATTGTGAGCAGACTCATTATATTGAAACAGAATTATACAAAAATCAGAAGTATTCCAATCACATTGCATTTGTAGTCTATGTTCTAAACTCATAATTCTGTCTCCCATCCATGTAACAGTTTGTCTTAGTTCATTAATTTGATTGGCCAATTTTTGATCAATACTTGACTGAGAATTCCACATCCAAGTAGAATTGTTTTTTGCCATTTATCCACAAAATGAGCAGTTTGAATAGATTGATGTAACTACATTATAGTTAATAATTTTAATAGATAATTAACTATATATTAACTACAATGTAGTTACATCAGTGTAACTCCAGCAGTAGCAGCAGTCACAGTAACAGAAATCAAGCCCATTATTACTGCAATTAATGTAAAAATAAATCATTTACTCCTTTTAAGAATTTTCTGTAGAATGTTATTAATAACTTGGATAGAAGGGGAAGATTCCCAAGGCCTATGTAAGGCTATGGGGAGCCAAATACCTTCTCTGGCTCTGACATAGTAATATCTACTATGATATTGATTAAAGGATGAGTCAATACAAGTATACAAGTAACAATTAACACAGGTAATTATGTTGGTTTTTGAACTAATATGCATCTTTCCTACTAATAACATATATGGTGGTTTAACACAACTTTTATGTGGTATAGTTTTGTTGGATTCCATATAGATAGTATATATATTTTGGGATGATATTCTTTTTTGTGAATATGGGGTGGGGGGAATAGGTTGTATGAGAGGTGGTGGTGGGACATTAACAACAGGGGGGTATAAGTCCTCATAATCTTTACTATCTCATCTTTGAATTGACCTTTTGATGATTGCCATAGTGATATTTTTGGCTGTGTGGAAATAGTAGTGTAAATCAATCTGTTGTCTTAGTTTTTGAGGTGACGAGATGGATTTACTTATAACACTTTCTCCAGCCCAAACTCTCATACCAGTCATAGCTATGGTTAACCTCCATAATTCTGAATGTTCAGGTCCTAAGTGGGGAACAACGAAGCTTGGATTTGGAGGGGCAACCCCTCCCCTTTCCACTTAAAAGGAAAAAAGGAGTTAAATCTCCCATATAATAGGGGAGGGTTGTCACTACTTTTTTGATAAGTAATATCATAGAGAAAATGTTGCCAATCTCTGTGACCCTGAGAGCAATCATTAGTAATATGACCTTTAGGAGCCCAGTCAACAATGATGTAGAGAGAATTAGACAACACAGTTCCTTCTGAACTAACGCAATCCTTCCATATTAATTAGTCAGCATTTGAAGACAAGTAGAGAGGACATGTAGGTCCTAAAGGCTTATATTGGGATGTGTGAATATAATCAGTGATTCCTGTTTTGACCTGCCTTAGAGGTTTTAACGAGAGCCCTGATTCCAAGTGTCCTAAAGGAGGGACAGAGTGACCAGATGGTAGTGTGACCACCCAAGTTTGAATATCTAATGAGAGACATCCATTAGTGGGTCCCAGGCACAAAGGTGGATACCTAAAACCTAAAGTGATATTGAAAGGGGTTCCTTCTTCTGAAGGTTGGGCAGGACAATGATCATCTACAGAACCAGGCATCCAAATACTATTTTTTTAGTTGATTTTTACATATTTATCTCCAAATTACCTGATTTTGTTGTAATTTCTTGACTTTTTAGTTTTAAGTATTATCTATTAAAATTATTAACTACAATAGATATAATAATTTTAATAGATAATACTTAAACATTTTTTTATACTCTTGCTCTATGTATTCTCTCTATGTATTCTACCTATGTAGTTATATTATTATTTTCGTTAGGCCAGTATACATGATTATGGTCACACAGTCTTCACAGCTGAGCCAAGTAGTAAACTATGGTACTTGTGCATACTTTAAAATTTTCTCAGGATTCATAACTCATCATTTCCCTTTTTAAACATTTTCTTATTTTTTATATATTTGTCAGTGATTCATTTAATTTCCAAATCTCTGCTATTTATTGAATTATACTCTCAATATATTCAGACATATTGGGTTATCTATCCATTTCATTTCCTTGGAGAAATCTTTCCCAGAATCTTCTGAACTTCTCCAATTTCAACTGGTGAGTGTCTGGGATATAGCTATTATCCTTTCATTTTTCTTCACTGTCATTCAGCAGGATGAATGTCACTTTATCCTGTTTTGGATATCGTGTTTTCCATTTTCTCCAACTTCCTCTCTTTTGGTTTGCTCACATTTTGCAGGTTAGAAAGGGTATGTGAGAGGCAAGTTTTCTGAGACCATGCATATCTGAAATTGCTCTTCTCTTGCTCTCCCTTTTGATTGATAGTGTCGGTGTCAAAAATACTCATCTAATTATATTAGAAATAATATCCCTTCAAAATAATATTTTTTCAGAGGTTTCCCATTGCCTTTTAGATTCCACACTTGCTCTTGAGAAGTTTAAAGTCATTGTGATTCTTAGTCTTTCTTGAACAACTTGTATTTTTGATTATCTGTTTGGTTTTCCAATCTGAAAAGTTCTAGGGTCTCCTTATCTGCATGTTCAGAATTTCATGATGGTGTGTCTTGCACGGATCTATTTTTATTCCTTGTGTACTCATCAATGGATTCTTTTGCTCTTTGGTTGAAGGGAATTTTCTTGAATTGTTTACCAATTCTTTCCATCCATTTTCTGGTTTTTTTTTTTTTTGGATGTGGAATTTCTAGTTTATTTTTCATCCTTAAATTCCCTTTGTCTCTTTGTTTTACCCATGAACATTTCCTTATCTTTAAATTTTAACATTTCTCTCAGCCTTTTCGCTTTTGCTATCATAATTTTAGTTTCCGCAAGCTATTTTGTTCTTTAATTCTTCTTTTTGAAACAGCATGCTGTTCTTATTTAATGACTGTAATGGCTTGTTTTGTCTTTATGAGAATATTAATAACTCTTTTTGATGTTTCTTTGCCTTTGATAGTCTGTTTTCTCTAAGCTGTTTTGTCCTTTCTTTTTTCCCTGCTTGGTGATCCCCTGCTTTGTGACCCTCAGCTCATATTTCAGGGTAGGATGCAAAGGTGGGTTTTGAAGCTCTAAGCACATGGATGGAGCTTGTGGGCAGATCCTCATTAGAGGACTCTGCCTGGGCTGCTGCTGAACCCCAATGTCAGTATTTTTAGGCTTTTTCTCTTAGGCTGATTAGATTCCTCAGAAAAATTACTTCCGAACTCCTGCCCGGAGAGTAAAGATTTGCTTGGCAAACCGGTAGCACCTGAGTGGGAAAGACGACGCCAGTGGGGCTCAGCTTTCAGCCTACAAATGCTCACTTTGCCCTCTATTTTTACTGTGGCACTCCTTCTGGTCTTCTAGCCCAGAAGCATCTCTGTTTTACTCTTTTTAGAAAAAAATTATTCCTGTCTTCTGCCAGATGAAAGGCGGTGGGGAGTGGGGAGCAATTATTCATTTGTACCAAGTGAAGCCCATCTCAGGCTCTAACTGCTGCTGCTTCATTTTTTAATAACCCCCACCCCTTCGCCCCACCAAGCTTGACTGCTTCTTAAATAGACAGCTAAAACGTCCTCTTTGTGTTGGTTCCTTACTTCCAGAGGTACCTGTTGCTGCAAGTTACTGAACATTTTCGAGATTTTATGTGTAAATTATGTTGCTTACTATCTTTTTCCTCCCCTGGCTTAGCTTTTCAGTTTGTTAGAATTGATAAGTCATTATCATTAACGTGTCTGCTTTCCAGCTTTTAAAATTTCATCATTGTTGTCTCTTCCCCTATTCTCCCCCTCCTTGTAGGTTTACGCAACCTTCTCCATCCTCCTCCCCAACCCTCCAGAAATTTCTTGACTGTCTGGTTTGTGAAAGAGTGAAAGTTCAATTCAATGTATATACCTCCGCAGTTTAGGCAAACCTTTGTATTTCCTACTGGGAGAGCAATGGTTTTATCTCCATCTTCACTCTGTTCATCCCACAGTGCTTACCTGGGGTATTGTTTTGAAATAGAGTCTGGGATGGAGTCTACCTTAGTGAGAATTGATTAGAATTGTCTAGTCTTTGCAGAAGATGAGGTGGTTGAAGCACATACATCACATATACCAGCAGTGCTTTTGTATAATTTAATATTATCAAATTAGTGCTTAAGAATGGAAAATTCTGACTTGTAAGATGCAAATTCTAATTAAAGCTTATTGTTATCTTTATTATTTTAAATGATAATATAATGCTATAGCATACTATTCATCTGATATTTTTCCATAATGTGTATGGCCACCCAGTAAACACCTACTGAATATCTACTGAAAAATGAGGAACTCTTTTATTGGAAAAATATAAAAGGAATGCATTTATCTATTCATCACATAAGCAATAATGTATAAATGTTATAAAAAAAGTAGTACATTCCTTCTCCCTGGTTTAGAATTTGTGAAACCTTTGCAAACTAAGAAACATGGAAAAATTTTGAACATTAAAATGCTAAATATTATGGGAAAATGAGCACATTTGGACAATACAGATTTCTGGCCACCTCGTTCAGAACCATTAAGCACACTGAAAGCTACATTTTTACTTGTCTTCTCTTCATCTTCTCTCTCTCTCTCTCCCTGTTTTTCTTTTTTGTGAACAGCTGCAGCTGCTGGTGGCCAGTAATAAGTATCCTGAGAGTCCAGAAAAGGTACACTTTGCCTTGCTGTTTAAAAGTAATGCAATATGTGAAGGCCCAGAAAACAAGCACTGTGGAGCTGCTATTTTCCTGTTCTACCCCTGATGGACTTTCAAGGTCATGCTGGCCAATCAAGGTATCATCAATCCTACCTGAGCAACAAGAATCTTCATCTTATTCCGAGTCAGGAACTGTTTCTGCGCAGCCACTCTCTCCCCTGCTTCATTTCGTGACTTTTTTTTTTTTTTAAAAAAACAAATTGTGTTTAGAAGTGGGTGTAATCCAGCAATAGAGTTTACTGGCTTAGTTGGTGGGTTAATTAAAAAAATTTGCTCATATGAACTTTCATTTTATATATTTCTTTTGCCTTAGTTTCCTTAAACTGAGAGCAGAAATATTTTACCCTTTTTCCTGTAAGTTCAGAAGTATCTGCAAAAAGTACTCATTGTAATCATTCATTGACTCACTTTTTGAAACCAATACCTTATTTTCTCTTTTTTTCTACCCGTCTCCCCAACCATGCCCCCCACAAATATATACCTAAAACCTTCGTATGTGGTGCTGGATTCAGTATGAAAAGAAATCGGCTTTTTAGAAGAAAAAAAAATCCTATGTGAATTGGCACCTGAATAGCACTGAGTTGAAGATCTCTTACTTTGAGAAGGTACATGAGTCTTATACAACCTAGCTTTTTATGAATTAAAATTAAAAAAAAGGAAAGACATCATAAATGATTGTTGTTCTCTCACAGTCTGCTCATTTGTCTTCCAACGATCATGTTATCAGAGGTGAATCCATACAAGTCTGCATCAAACTCCATACGATTCTTGCCTCCTTGGAGGGAAGAATTCAGCTGAGGGTCAGAAGTAGGTTTAAGGCAGAGGGAGAGACTGAGGCAAGTTTTAGAGCAGGAGTGAAGGTTTATTAAAAGGTTTTAGAGCAGGAACAAAAGGAAATAAAGTATACTTGGAAGAGGGCCAAGAGGGCAACTTGAGAGTTCCAAGTGCCCTGTTCAGCCTTTGACCTGGGGTTTTACACATTGGCATGATTCTGGGGTTTGCATCTCTACCCCCTTGATTTTTCAGGGGGATGGGCTGTCTATGTGAACGGTGGCCTGCCAGCAGTTGGAATGAGCTATGTGTACAATGTGTTACTGAAGTTGTGTGCATGCTCACTTGTGACGTTTTCCCTTACCATTCCAGCGTTCCTAGAGGAAGGTCATATACCAGTTAAACTGCCATTTTGCTTAGTGGGCATGCTTGAGCCCACTTGCCCAACCTCTAAGATCTCCAGCTCAGGTGTTTCCTATCTATTGGGACACTGTCTTTCACTGGCACTGGCTGCCACCAATTACTGTTTGAGAGTGAGAGTTTAACAACCACCTGACCATCACCTGATGGTCACCTGACATTCCTGTGGGACGGGTGGCGTGGGGAGGGGGACCCGCTCTTGCCCTGCTTATGTTTTTATGTTTGCCTAACTACCTACTCTAACAATCATATCCTGTAAGCTTAGATTCTAATATTCTATAATTTTTTCTTTGCTTTTTTGTTAAGGTTAGGAAAACATACTTCTATTGGAGGCCTTAATTTATAGATATGTTTTAACATTATTATGGATTTACAGTTTGAATTGACTTTAAGTGGTAACACTCAATGCCCTCACTAGCCTTGTTGTGTGACTTTAATTGCATGTCCCAACTCAGTGTGCCTTTCCAAAGCTAAGCCAATTTGCCTGCCATTCCCTGCAGTTGACTTGCTGATTTTTATTATCCTGTCTTTGAGTTTCTCCTTCTTTTCGATCATCAAAAGGTTGCCATAGAATAATTGCACTGTTTCCCTGCCAATTCTGAACTTTATTCCTCTGGTTATCTTTTTCAGATTAACTTCCATTCTCAATCTTATCACTCCCTTTTTAGGATTCCTTGGGCTCTTATGTCTTTAATTCAGAGTCTATTATTTATATTGATTTTCATGTGATTTATAATGGTTCTTTATTATTTTTTGAATGCATGGATTATCTTTCTTGTCCTGATTGTAAATTCTCTGTGAGTAGGGGTTATATCTTCTAACTCTTTTGTATGCCTAGTATAGTGCTGTGCACAATTAGGTACTGAATAAATGCTTGTTAATTAAATTGAATCAATTTAACTTACAGCAATTGTGTTATGAGACAAAATCTTCTGTTATCTACATGAAAAATGTTACTATGATGTAAGAAATGGATTATCTGTTGATAGGCTGAGTTTATTATTTAATTAGGTTATAACGCAGGTGAGTAAATAAAGCTAGTGTTTATCTCTACTTGGATCATTTCTGCATTGTGTAATAGTAAGATTAGCAAATTGATTTATTGTTTTGTCACATTTACAATGTGGATTACATTTCCTTCTCTTGATCTGGATCATAAGGATGATGCCAGATGACAAACTGTTCCCCAAAGACATTCATCTCCTAAAGGCAATGTACTTTTAGAACAAATGTTCACGTTATAGACATTCAGACATGATATACCGAGTTTCAATATTTCCATAAATTAAAAAATACGTTGGATTTTTATAGCACCTAAATACTCATCTGATTTAGTTAAGCAGCTTTAGAAAATTTAATCCTTTCAGTCTCCAGATAATTGTTGAAAATATTTTCATATTACTATATGGACAAGAATCTGAAACAGTGAAGACCACTTCCAAAGCCAAAGCCGTTTTACGGCTATTCAGAGAACAGCCTTCCACTAGGATGATCTGATAGCTATTATTTATTTTTGTATCTTCATTTGCATATCTAATAATCAAAGCTATTGGAGAAATTTAGAAGGCAAAGAAGCAAACAAAAATCTAAACTTCACCTTTTATTCTTTCTGAGAAAAATAAAAAAGCTCTGAGAAATATGTGCAAAAACTAGATTTGCTTATCTAAAGAACTTTGCTGTTCACTTGAAAAACTAAGAAACTGCATTTCAACACATTCTTTGAATTATTTATTTAGGCATCTCAGAGGAACACATAGTTTAAGCTTTATCAAGGGATTTATAGTAACAAAACTTTGACCTGAGCTGTGTTTGCCTATCTTGATGGATCTCTACAAGTATGAGAGCCAGAAATATAACCACAAGAATAAGTAAGCAGGGTTTCAAAAACAAGAGACTCAAGAATGAGATTGGCATGTGTTCTGAGCTCTCAATGCACATATGCCCGTGCATTCTTGGGGGAGACTTTGAGACCTAACCTTGATGTTAAAACAAACACACAAACAAACAAACAAAAAATGCATAAAACTGTAGTCCTAGCCTTTATTCCCATATAACTCCTATAAGAAGGAAATGCCATTACATGATGACATCAGGAGTTCTCAAGCCCCTTCATGAGATATCCTTTTCTCGAAGTTCTTTTGTAACAGATCACTTTGGCTATTTGGCCTCCAATGGTCCAGCTGCCTTTTCCAGGACTGATTTTGATGACTCAGCAGTTACAAATAATGAAAAAATGTGTACATAAAATACTTGTCCTCTTCTGACAAGGTAGTTGTTGTATTACACACATTTTCTTACCACAAAGAAGTTTCCATACAAATCCTATAGGTATTTAAAAATTTATAAAAAGGTATATATTAATGACAGCACGTTTGGAAAATGTTAATAAAATAAAAATGTAGAAGTCCCACAATTCCACCACTCAAAATAACTTCTGTTAATGTTTTTTTTTTTCAGATTCACAATTATATATGCACAGACTCAATAAAAAAGTATGGATCATAAGATATATCTAGTTTTATCCCACTTTTTAATTAAACATTTTCCTATGTCACAAACATTACTTTAGGACATCTTACTAGGTATAAAATATTCCTCTACATTAATATAGCATAATTTGTTTAACGATTCTACTTTGTACACTTAGATAATTTAAAGATTAAATTACAAAGATTAACTTTATATTAAAATAGATTAACTTTAAATTTGACTCCTTTTGGAACACATTTTTGTGCCAAGACATTCATTGTCAATATAGCCTTTTAAATCAATATATACACATTTCAACACAGCTGTGGTCAACATATGGATCAATTATATTACTTACTACCACTTAATAGGTTTTCTATTTCATAGCAATGAACCTTAGAAGTCACTAAATTTTTCTCTTTGTACTATTTTATTTGTGGTTACATAAACTCTCTATAGGAATTATCTCTTTTTCTTTTAAAGCAGTTTTAGGTTTAAGGAAAATATTTAAAACCAATAAATAAAATATTTATTTGGAAGCCAAATCTCACATGCTGTGTAAAATCAAGTTTCATCTACATCTGATAACCAACCCAAAGTGCCACCTGTGAAATTAACTTTTTTTCTGTTTGATTTAGAAAACTTTGGTATCAGTTACATTTATGTTTTGATTTTATTAAAAATAACTGGTCCAAAATTATTCACTCACTCAATGAAAATAGAGAGAGTCCCTGATATTTTATTGTGATTTGAATTTTTTATTGTCACTTTCATAAGGTCATGTTTCTCAGGTTACTATCATGGTTCAAAAATAGAGCCCAGGGGGCAATAGGGGAAAATGGCAGGACTAACTTGCAGGTCTCACTCAGACAAACAGAACAGCATGTGGAGATTCACATTGTGAACTTTTGCTCCAAGAAATAAATAAATACTGCAGGAACATACCAGGAAAGCCAAGAGAATCCACAGACTCTTTAGAGGAAGCAACTTGCCTCTGCAGGCTCTGTGAGACAGCCAAAAAATGGAGTGTGCAAAATATGAGGGGTAATATCTGCTCCCAATCACACATACTCACTGGAGAACCTTCAGGTCCAGATCACTGGAGAAGGATTAGCCTCACTTGGAGATGAGATATATTTAGAGAATCAAGCAAAATAAATGGATAGAGGAAGCAGTGGAAAGAGCCCTGTGGGCACTCTTGGTCCTAAGGGAAGCCATTTCTGACTTTGTCTTGCAGGGGCCCTTGGGGAGGACTGCCAGTAAAATTGAGGAAAGACCACAGGGAGAAGGAACTTTCCAGCTGCACTTTGTAACAATTTTGACTGAACACAAAGTTCCTCAGACATAATCTGAGGGAGGGGGCGAACTGGAGTGCGGGTACCAGTAAAGTTACAGCAGGTAGGGAGGTGTGAAACCTGAAAGCTCTGCTTGCTTTCTCACCAGGGAGGCTTGTATCCTAAGGCAAGTTCTCAGCCTTGCTCACCAGCTACCTGGAAATAAATTCGGTGCTGTTGGTGGGGCACAGTGGGAGAGAGATTGGCTTTTCAGACTGCATGAGATCTGAGTGAGACCTGTCACTGCTGTCCTTCCCCCACTTCCCTGGTGACCCATATGATGCAGCAGAGGCAGCTATAATCCCCCTGAAAACATAACTTCATTGGCCTGGGAACCACACCTCCATCCCCCACAGCAGCCACAGCAAGCCTCACACAAGGAGAGTCTGGGCTCAGGCATACCTAATCCTGTCCCTACCTGAGGGTCTTTCTCTACCCACTCTGGTAGCCAAAGACAATGGATATCATCCATTGGGAACTCTACAGTCCCACCCATGGCCTGAGAAACCCAAATACTTATCCAGGCCACCTTAGGGCAAACTTGTATTCTCCCTATGCTACCACAGCTGTTGCTCTCTTGAAAATGCCACCTCCTGGCCAGAGTCCAACTAACACAAAATCAGCATGATAAACAAAACCACAACTAAGGACCCTCACAGAATCCACTTCACTCCCCTGCTGCCTCCACTAGAGCAGTTGCTGATATCCATGGCTGAGAAACCTGAAGATGAATCACATCACAGGACTTTGTAGACACCTCCCAGTACCAGCCTAGAGCCCAGCAGTTCTGCTAGGTGGCTAGACCCAGAAGGGAAATAACAATCACTGCAGTTTGGCTCTCAGTAAGCCCATCCCTAGGGAAAGTGGGAGAGCACCCATCAAGGGAGCACCCTGTAGTACAAAAGAATCAGACCAGCAGCCCGTGAGCCCCAGATCTTCCCTCTGAAATAATCTCCTCAAATGAGAAGAAACAGAAAAACAATTCTGATAATATGACAAAACAAGGTTCTTTAACACCCCCCAAAGAGCACACTTCTTGGATCCAAACCAAGAAGAAATCTCTGAATTGCCAGAAACAGAATTCAGAGGTCTCTTATTAAGCTAATTAAGGAGGCACCTTAATTAGCTTAACAAGTTGAAGTTCAACTTAAAGACATTTAAAAAAATAAGATACAGGATATAATTGTATCTTATTGATACAATCAATAAGATACAATATCCTTGATGAACATAGATGTAGAAATCTTTAACAAAATACTGGCTAACAGAATCCAATATATGATTGGAAAAATCTCTAGTGAAATAGATAGCATAAATAAAAAACAATCACAACTTCTGGAAATGAAAAACACACTTAGAGAAATGTAAAATGCACTGGAAAACCTCAGCAATAGAATTAAACAAGTAGAAGAAAGAATGTCGGAGTTAAAAGACCAGGCTTTTTAATTAACCCAATGTGACAAAGATGAAGAAAAAGGATTAAAAGTGAACAAAGC
Source organism: Theropithecus gelada (assembly GCF_003255815.1). Taxonomy (NCBI): domain Eukaryota; kingdom Metazoa; phylum Chordata; class Mammalia; order Primates; family Cercopithecidae; genus Theropithecus; species Theropithecus gelada. Next base: position 86,302,309 of record NC_037683.1, read on the forward strand.
CTCCAAGAAGTTTGGGATTATGTTAAATGACCAAACCTAAGAATAAGGGGTGTGCCCAATGAAGAAGAGAAATCTAAAACTTTGGAAAACATATTTGAGAAAATAATCCAGGAAAATTTCCCTGGCCTTGCTAGAGATCTAGATATCCAAACACAAGAAGCTCATAAAAGACCCAGGAAATTCATCGTGTAAAGATTATTGCCTAGGCACATAGTCATCAGGTTATCTACAGTCAAGATAAAGGAAACAATCTTAAGAGCTGTGTAGCAAAAGCATCAGTTAACTTATAAAGGAAAACCTATTGGATTAACAGCAGATTTCTCAGCAGAAACCCTACAAGCTAGAAGCGTTTCCTACAAGTTACAAGAAGGGATCACTTACAATCTAGACAGGGACCCACCTTTAGCCTCCTTAAATAAAACATTTAGCAGACAAGAATTTTGTGTCCAGCAAAAACTAAGCTTCACAAATGAAGAAAAGATACAGTGTTTTTCAGATAAACAAATGCTAAGAGAATTCAACACTGCCAAGCCAATACTAGAAGAACTGCTGAAAATAGCTCTAAATCTTGAAAAAAAAATCCTGGAAATACACCAAAACAGAACTTTCTTAAAGCATTAAATCTCACAGGATCTATAAAACCATAACATAATTTAAAAAACAAAACAAACAAACAAACAAACAAAAAGATATTCAGGCAACAACTAGCATGACAAATAGAGTAGTACCTCACATCTCAATACTAACATTGAATGTAAATGGCTTAAATGCTCCACTTACAAGACACAGAATGGCAGAGGAGATAAGAATTCACCAACCAAGTGTTTGCTGTTTTCAAGAGACTCACCTAACACAGAAGGACTCACATAAACTTAAGGTAAAGGGTAGAAAAAGATATTTCATGCAATTGAACACCGAAAGTGAGCAGGAGTAGCTATTCTTATATCAAACAAAAGAGATTTTAAAGCAACAACAGTTAAAAAAGACAAAGAGGGATTTTACAATGATAAAAGGGCTAGCCAAACAGGAAAATGTCAGAATCCTAAATATATACGCACCTAACACAGAACTCCCAAATTTATAAAGCAATTACTACTAGACCTAAGAAATGAAGTAGATGGCAACACAATAACTGTGGGGGACTTTAATACTCCACTGACAGCACTAGACAGGTCATCAAGACAGAAAATCAACAAAATAACAATGGACTTAAAACTATATCTAGAACAAATGGACTTAACAGATATATTCAGAACGTTCTATCCAACAACTGCAGAATATACATTCTACACACCAGCATGTGGAATATTTTCTAAGATAGACCATATGAAAAACCACAAAACAAGCTTCAATAAATTTAAGAAAATCAAAATTATAGTAAGTATTCTTAGAATACTTGGTATAAAGGAATAAAATTGGAAACAGTGGAATAAAATTGGAAATCAACTCCAAAAGGAACTCTCAAAACCAAGCAAATACATGGGAATTATACAACATGCTCCTGACTGATTGTGGGATCAACAATAAAATCAAGATGGAAATGAAAAAATTCTTTGAACTGAACAATAATAGTGACATGACCTATCAAAACCTCTGGGATACAGTAAAAGTGGTGCTAAGAGGAAAGTTCATAGCATTAAATGCCTACGTCAAAAAGTCTAAAAGAGCATAAATAGACAATCTATGGTCACACCTCAAGAAACCAGAGAAACAAGAACAAACCAAACCCAAATCCAGCAAAAGAGAAGAAATAACAAAGATCAGAGCAAACTAAGGGAATCTAAAACCAAAAAAAATAGAAGATAAATAAAACAAAAAGCTGGTCCTGTGAAGAGATAAACAAAATTGATAGACCTTTAGCAAGATTAACCAAGAAAAGAAGAGATAAGATGCAAACAAGCTCAATTAGAAATGAAATGGGAGATATTACAACTAATACCACAGAAATACAAAAGATTATTCAAGGTTACTATGAACATTTTTATGCACACCAACTAGAAAATCTAAAGAAGATGGATAAATTCCTGGAAATATACAACCCTCCTAGATTAAACCAGGAAGAAATAGAAACCCTGAACAAACCAATAACAAGCAGTGAGATTGAAATGTTAATTTAAAAACTTACAACAAAACAATGTCCAGGACCAGAGGGATTCACACGTGAATTCTATCAGACATTCAAAGAATTGGTACAAATCCTATTGACACTATTTCACAAGATAGAGAAAGAGAATCTTCTCTAAATAAATCTATGAAGCCAATATCACCCTAATATCAAAACCAGGAAAGGGCATCACAAAAAAAGAAAACTACAGACCAATATCCTTGATGAACATAGATGTAGAAATCTTTAACAAAATACTGGCTAACAGAATCCAACAGCATATTAAAAAGATAATCCACCATGATCAAGGTGGTTTCATACTAGGGATGCAGGGATGCAGGGATGGTTTAGTAATGTCAGTCAATAAATGTGACACATCACATAAATAGAATTAAAAACAAAAGTCACGTGATCATCTCAATAGATGCAGAAAAAGCATTTGTCAAAATCCAGCATCTCTTTATGATTAAAACACTCAGCAAATTCAGCATAGAATTTTATTACCTTCAACTAATAAATTATTACCTTCAAGTAATGAAAGTCATCTATGACAAACTCAAAGCCAACATTATACTGAATGGGGAAAAATTGAAAGCATTACCTTTGAGAACCGGAACAAGACAAGGATGCCCACTTTCATCACTTTTATTCAACATAGTACTGGAAGTCCTAGCCAGAGCAGTCAGACAAGAGAAAGAAATAAAGGGCATTGAGATTGATAAAGAGGAAGTCAAACTGTTGCAAAGTTTCAGGATATAAAATTAATGTACACACATCAGTAGCACTGCTATATATCATCAGAAACCAAGCTGAGATTTAAATCAAGAACTGAAACTCTTTTACCCACAAAAATTATAAAATACTTAGGAATATACCAAACCACGGAGATGAAATACCTCTACAAGGAAAACTACAAAATGCTGCTGAAAGAAATAATAGACAACACTAACAAATGAAAACACGTCCCAAGGTCATCGATGGGTAGAATCAATATTGTGAAAATGACCATACTGCCAAAACCAATCTACCAATTCAATGCAGTTCCCATCAAAATACCACTATCATTCTTCAGAGAACAACAACAACAACAACAACAACAAATCCAAAATTGCATGTGGAACCAAAACAGAGCCCACATAGCCAAGGCAAGACTAAGCAAAATAAATAAACAAAAAATCACAAGCAAAAACTGCATCTGGAGGCATCACATTTCTCCACTTCTAAGTATAGTATAAGGCTATAGTCACCAAAACAACACATCACTAGTATAAAAATAGGCACAGAAACCAATGGAACAGAATAGAGAACACAGAAATAAATCCAAATACTTACAGCCAATTAATCTTCAACAAAGCAAACAAAAACATAAAGTGGGGAAAGGGCACCTTATTCAGCAAATGGTGCTGGGATAATTGACAAGCCACATGTAGAAAAATGAAACTGGATTCTCATCTCTCACCTTATACAAAAATCGACTCAAGATGGATCAAAGACTTAAATCTAAGACCCGAAACAATAAAAATTCTAGAGGATAACATTGGGAAAACCCTTCTGGAAATTGGCTTAGGCAAAGAATTCATGACCAAGAACCCAAAAGCAAATGCAACAAAAACAAGAATAAATTGTTTTTAAGGTGGGACTTAAACTAAAAAGCTTCTGCACAGCAAGGAAATAATCATCAGAATAAACAGACAACTCACACAGTGGGAGAAAATCTTTGCAAAATATGCATCTGACAAAGGACTAATATCCAGAATCTATGGGGAACTCAAACAAATCAGCCAGAAAAAAGCAAACAATCCCATCAAAAGGTGAGCTAAGGACATGAACAGATAATTCTCAAAAGAAAATATACAAATGGCCAACAAACATGAAAAAATGTTCAACATCACTAATTATCAGGGAAATACAAATCAAAACAATCGATATCACCTTACTCCTGCAAGAATGACCTAAATGAAAATAAAAAAAAATAATAAATGTTGGCAGGGATGTGGTGAAAGGGAACACTTCTACACTGCTGGTGGGAATATAAACTAGTACAACCACTATGGAAAACAATGTGGAGATTCCTTAAAGAACTGAAAGTAGATCTACCATTTGATTCAGCAATTTCACTGGTGGGTATCTACTCAGAAGGAAAGAAGTCATACAAAAAAGATACCTGCACATGCATGTCTATAGCAGCACAATTTGCAACTGCAAAATTATGGAACTAGCACAAATGCCCATCAATCAACAAGTGGATAAATAAAATTAGGTGTATATACACCATGGAATACTACTCAGCCATAAAAAGAAATGAAATATGGCATTCACAGCAACCTGGATGTAATTGGAGACCAATAATGGTCTTATTTGAATACCATTATTCTAACTCAGGAATGGAAAACCAAACATCATATATTCTCACTCATAAGTGGGAGCAAAGCTTGAGGACACAAAGTCATAAAAATGATACAATGGACTTCAGGGACTCAAGGGAAAGGGTGGGAGGTGGTTGAGGGATAAAGGACTATACATTGGGTACAGTGTACACTGCTTTAGTGGTGGGCGCACCAAAATCTCAGAAGTCACCACTAAAGAACTTATCCTTGTAACAAAACTCCACCTGTTCCTCAAAATCTATTGAAATAAAGAATAATAATGTATATATCTTTAAAGTAAAGCCCAGGATGCGTGACCTTGGCATCTTTTCTATCACCAGTAAGATAACAGTCCATTCTTTTCTGGATCATTCACTTTGCATCATATATGAACTAATAGAAACCTAAATTCAAATACAGCCATAGAATTATCCATAATGTATCAAATTAGTAATTGGTAATGTCAAGTGGATCATGACATATTCAATATATCCAACTTGAATTCATAAGGTGATTTAGCTACTGAAAACCTTAACTGACCATCTTTAGATTTTGCCAACATTAAGGGAATTTTAAGGGAAAAATAACATCTTAAAAGCAGATTAGAATATCCATGTTCCCTGAAAACTCTAAAATTGTAACTCTTCATAAATCAGTTGAGAATAACTGATCAGGTTCAATTATTTCCTTATCACCAAAACCATTACTGAGAGAATATTTAACAGTAGTGAATGAAAAGGTCTAGACAGTGTAAGATCACGTTATTATAGTCCACCTTCTGAGTTGACTTTCCTTTAGGTACACCAAAATATTCTGTAACAGCCAATACATTATGTCTAAGGAGTGATGACAATAAACTGGAAAGAGAATTAAGAGATTGTTTCGTGCTCCAGACAAGAAAACATTTTCTCCAATTTGCCAGAGAATTATTGGTAGCTATTTTAGATTGATTATCTCTAAAGACAAAACAAGTTCTAAATTTATGATCTCCATGAAGATAGAATATAATTGTGCTTATTTTATGTAGAAAGAAATGGAAGCAGGTGCAAATGGATGAGAATTTGGAGGATCCTAGAGTTACTTTTCAGCTCAGAACCTGGAGAGGGGGATAACATTGTACTCAACAGAACACTAGCTCAAAAGTTAGAACTTCCTAGCTTTATTATCTGTGTGGTATTGTTTCTATTGAAAATAGGAATAAAATATTTGCAACTAAAAAAGAAATTGGCCAACACAACTGCTGGGGTCTCTGAAAACCTTTGGGCCTTTTGGAGCTAGATGCAGTATAAACTTATCCAGCTCATTCTCATGTAGTATAAGTTCATACCAACATATCTGATTGGCTCAGCTGGGCTTGGGGCTCAGTGCTAGCCTGCAATATTAGTGGACAATGTGTTCAAATGGAGCTACAGAAGTTATCTACTGTTTTCTTCAATAATGCAGCTTAGAAGTCACCAGAATATTATTCATTTTGTTATTCGTTCCCTCTTTCTTTTGTTGAGTATGCTTGGACTTTTTGTATGCTTGGATTGTTTGGTTTATATATTAGCCAGTCACATCCTCCAAAATGGGAATGTTCATGATCGTTCAAAGCAGGCAAAAATTGACATGTGGCTTTAAGAAAATTATTCAACCTTTCAAAATCTCGTGTTTCTTACCTCTAAACATGGGGATAATAACAGTCCTACCTCATGAAGTTTTCATTTGGGATTAAATGAGATAATGCATGCAAAGTACATAGTACTATGCTTAACACATAGTACTCAATAATAGTTAAGATTGTCATCCTTGTTTTCATGGAGTTCTAAATATTTGCATTGTGATGTAATTAATTTCTCTGCTTGGTCATACATATAAACTCTGCGAAGCATTTGAAAACACCATTGAAATGAGAGTGAAGCAAAGCCTGATCATGATTTTTACAGGACTGAACACTGCAAATATCATGGTACTCTCCAACATCTGATTTAAAACAAAACATATTAGCAAGCTGGGTGCAGTGACTCATGCCTATAATCCTAGCTCTTTGGGAGGTCAAGGAGCAAAGATCACTTGAGGCCAGGAGTTTGAGACCAGCATGGTCAATAGAGCCAGACCCTATTTCTATTTTTTTAAAAGCCTAACAACACTAAACGTACATGCATACTGAAGTCAGATGTTTCTTTCTGGAAAAACAAAAACAAAAACAAAACTGCTTTGTTGATTCTCTAAACGACTGCTTACTTCTCCTATTATGTAATCCAGCCATGGAATTAACAACTTGTAGTGATTATGTTCTCATAAATTATAGAGTGTACTGTTCTATAGCCATGGTTAGTATCTTGCAGTAATTATATACATGGGCTAAATGCATAAGAACTGTGAGTCAACAGTGTCATGGAAGTGAGTGCTAAAATCCTAAATCTCTTTTGTTTTTGTTTCTTTTGGAATCAAACCTTTTTTCCAATATTGATATAGGTCAGATTTAATAGCAGAAGTAAATGGGGAAAATTAATTTAGTATAAATTTTTAGGAATAAATCTATGTGTTAAGGCAGGTCCAACTGTATAATATTCATTAAAAAAAATTTGATGTGATGTCACATTGCTGTACATGGTGTGAGGATAACCCTGAAAAATATAGTAGCAGGTCTGAAGGGCAAGGTGACCATGGAATTAACAAATACATTTGCAGTGGAATTCAATATTGCACAAATGACCAAGGAATATCCCCCCAGCAGATGATAAATGAGACTATTGCAAAAAGAGCCATGGGCTGGAATTACAACTGGTCTTGACAAAACATGCGATGAGTTGATTCCATGGGTGATGTTTGTCGCTAGTGGATAATAGATAAGACTGAGTGAAAATACTCAGAGTATTGCATTTGTGTGACAGAAAAGGCTCCATGTACCTCAGCTTAATAGACTACAAGGTAATTGTGGTGGCTAAGTGGTGGGGGAAGGAGCCTTGGCTTGAGAGTCACCGCCAAGGTACGAGTATGGGTTCTGTTCCTGACTACAAGTGTCACTTGCTAGCCATGTGATATTTGTATTACCACTATTATCCTTTTGACATGGGCTAATTGCACTCACTAAGCTTCAATGACCTCATCTTTAAAATGGACTATAATAATCTCCACTGTAGTTTCTGAAGGGATTACATGAGATGATGTTGAAAACCACTGAGCCGTGCACTTAGCACACATTTAAGGGCTGGATACACGTTACCCACAATTCCACTTTTTTGTCAATCAAATATTTTTATTTGAAAAAATTTTGTCACATTCTAGTTAAAAATTTAGAATTATTTTAATTTATCTGGTCAGGTGCCGTGGCTCACATGTGTAATCCCAGCAGTTTGAGAGGCCAAGGTGGGAGGATCATCTGAGGTCAGGAGTTCGAGACCAGCCTGGCCAACATGGTGAAACCTCATCTCTACTAAAACTACCAAAAAAAAGTAGCCAGGCATGGTGGCGGGCGCCTATAGTCCCAGCTACTTGGGAGGCTGACGCAGGAGAATTGCTTGAACCCAGGAGACGAAGGTTGCAGTGAGCCCAGATCGTGCCACTACATCATTACACTCCAGCCTGGGCGATAGAACAAGACTCTATCTCAAAAAAAAAAAAAAAAAAAAAGATATACTTTAATTGATCTAATTCACAGAGTTATTAATGAAAAATTATTTTAATTATTTTTAAAGAAGGTTTCCCTCAATTGGAAAAACCTCATCATTTACATATCCAATAAAAACAACTGTCTGGATTATTTTGGTACATTCTTAGTTATTTCTAGATGGTAACGTCTTAATAGTAGACTGGCTCAGCAAATTTAAGATAAGCAGCATTAAATGAATAGAAATGCATGTGATTGAGCATTAATGGCCCAGTGTTTCAGGCCTGTCTCTGCTACTGATAAGTTGTTTGACCTCTTGGAAATTATGTAACCTCTCCAAGTCTCGATTATTTGCAAGACAAGGAGGTTGCCCAAGTCTCAATTATTTGCAAGACAAGGAGGTTGCATAACATGATTCTAAAATTTCTTCCTATGCTGTAAACCTGAGCAGTCCAATATGGCAGCCACTAGCCATATGTGACTATTGAGCACACGCAACATGGCAGGAAATTAAGATGTAAAATATACACTGGATTTGGAAGACTCCATAGGAAAAAGCTAATGTAAGATGTATCATTAATATCTTTTCTTTGTGCTTACATGTTGAAAAAAATACTATTTTGAATATATTTGGCTAAGTAAAATATATTAGTAATATTAATTTTACCTGTTTCTTTTTTATGCAGTCACTAGGAAAGTTAAGATGCCATGTGGCTTACATTTGTGGTGGGCACTTCATCCCTATTGGACAGTGTTGTTCTAAGAATTCTCTGAGTTTATGAAATAAGTTTTAGTGAGGGTTCCAATTAAATCATACCCAGAGCTAGAATTCAGATCTTCTGGGAAACTTCTGATAAGTAGATAGTGTTGGTGGTTCTTCCTCCATCTGACGGCAGCAGTTGATTTGCATGGATATGCAGAGATGTAGCCTTTGAGGAAGTAGGAGAAGGGAAGGGGAATGGATGAGATTAGAGTCCAGTGGAGACACAGACTGCAGCCGGAATCCAATGGAGCTGTTCATGGAGTGGGGAGTCTGCGATGGTGGAGTAAATGTAATGCACTTTTGGTTCTCGGGAAATAAAGCTCTGCAAGTCCACCTGTGAATGAGGTAGGAAATCACTGTGATACTACCATCAGCTGGCTGTTTGGGGAGCACTGGTGACAGCCCACTTCAAAGGAGTCTGGGAGTCTGCTATCCTCATGACAGGCACAGCAGGCACTTCTCAGGTATTGGCCTGAAGGAGTGAAGTAAGAGAACAGAGCAGGCCACACAGTGAGAGAACCTGATAGATCAATTTATAAACTCTGGACTCTCAGACATAATCAGGTGAGATTTGCATAGTACCAATGTCTAGGACTAAAAATGTGGGATCTTAATGTTGATAAATACCTTCTCTGTACCAAAGGCCAGTGAGATCAAGGAAAGTTTTTATTTTATTTTTTTTAGCAAAGCAACATAAAAGTCTTTAAACATAAAAGTTGTTTGAGAGCAATGGCACACCAGGTTTTCTGTGTTGTTTCAAACAGCAGGCAGCGTGCTCATGGTGTCTTGCCTAGGTCGTCTGGGTGAGGGTATGGGGCACAGTGAAGATGGAGGAAGTATTGACAGACATGCATGTTGCCACTTCTCTGTTGCCTCCTCTGTTGGTTTATAGCCAATAAAATGTAGACAACATTCACTATTTTTAGGGGGCATCAAATGCTCAGTTCTAGCTAATTATTGCAGACACAGGGCTCCCAGATCTTCTGGTGTCTAAGGAGAAGCTGGAAACCTTGATTTTTATGTCACGTACTATAATATTTAAATGTTAGTAATTAGCACAAATTAATACACACACACACACACACACACACAATCTGTTGGCAGGATGCTGTCCAAGGGCCATCAGTGTACACTGTGCAATTTCTAATAGTAGAAACCCTATAAATAAGCAGCCTTTATCTGCACATTCTGAAACAATTTTTTCAAAGCTTTCCTAGTCTTTTTCTTCTTTAAATAACGCAGGGTTTTTTTGTGAGCTCACTAAGACATGCTTTTCCTGCACAAAGAACCTGGAACTTGAGCTTGGCTCAGATATGCTACCACAAGGTGGAGCTCAAACATTTTTCTTTTTTGTCAAGTTTTACATGAAATTAGTGCTGATTAATGCAATAACTGAAACTATGATTCTATGACAGCTTAGTTTATCTCCTGCTGAGATTGCTTATGTGCTTTGGTTTCGTTCAGAATTACTAGCTGCAAAAACAAACAGCAAACAATTTTATTTTATTTTTATTGTATAGATTTAGGTTAATTTACTTTTTCCCATGACATATGCTGAAGGCAGAGTTAAAGGTGTAAGAAAAATATAGAGTTTGGAACTCTTGGGATCCTATAGGCTTACAATTCAAATTTTAAATGTAAAATAGAAAATAAACCCAAAAGAAAACATGATTCTCTAAGACAAGAAACATGTTTCCGTTTAGGTAAAAGGAAAACCAATGATTTGTCCCTGTGGGCTGAGGTACTTAAAGAATCTCTCTCTGCCTTAGGGTCCTTTCTTAGGTTTCCAGCTTTATTTCCTTCCATTCACTTGGAATTTCCCTGAACCTCACTCTCCAAGTATATCAGTCCACACAACATGCCCTGTTCTGAGACGTGGCTTTGCCTTGTTTGTTTGTTGTTTCATTTCCCAGTTGCTTCTGTTGTCTGGAAGATGCTTTGTTGGCTGCACCCAGACTATTGGAGTTTTTCTTTCTTGTTTCTGTTTTAAAATAACAACTGTTGTTTCAAGGCTCAGCTGAAATCTAAAGCCCCCTTTAAGAAGTCTTTCCAGTTCTTCTGAGTTGGCTTCAATAATCTACTCTTCCACGATCATGATAGTACTGACTTAGGCTTTCTGGGCTACAGGACTGCTCTGAATATCTGACGTGCCCATTCTCTGAATTCCCATGAAGAACATCCTCGTTTTACAGCCAAGACCCCTGAAGAGCAGGGAGAGTGATGCAGCCGAGCCTCTGGAGCTGGCACTGGAGTGAGATTCATGTCAGTCCTGAGTCTGTGCTCTTATCTGCTAGGTTATGGCATCTCCCTGAATCATTACAGTACATGCCTCATGGTCTTATCTTACCATTTTTAACTGTTTATTATTATTATTATCATCACAGTGGCTTATTTGTCTATTTACTCTATTAGAGTTTGAGCTGTTCAAGGCCAGAGGGTAAGTCTTGTCACTGTGACTCAGCAGTACTGGCTCCGGGGCTGTCCATGCAGGAGGGGAAGGGTTACGGTTCAATGACTCTGGAGGCCAAGGTCCAAGTGACCTCGCTTTGCCACGTGTTAGCCATGGGGCCTGGAAAAGATGCATGTCCCTGAGACTTAGTGTCCTCCCCTGTAAAATATGGAAAGCAACTGCACTTCTTCCACAAGGTTTTGTGAAAAGTGGTTGAGTTAAAAATCTGTGAAGTGCTTGAGATGCAGAGTCTGGCTCATAGAACTCCCTACGTGCTAGGGATTATTACAGCAGACATTTGGCACTTTGAATCGACAGTCCTGGCATTCACACTGATGTATCACAGTTTTCAAGGCAGCTCTTAAAGCTTTAAACACATTGTCCAGCTAACTTGTTAATGTTTTACTCCCAATTATTTTTAGAATAAAAAAAGTTTAAGGATTAGTTGGTGACCAGCAGTGATAAGGCAGGCCTTGACTTAGATGTGCGATCTACATGTGTAAACCTGGTAAATACTCTGCTGAGTAACACACACAAAACACACTGATTTTGAATAACTGGATCCCAATTTTATACACAGTAAGATGAGCAGGCAACTTTACAATGAGAAAATAAGACTTTAATCTGTGTTTCTTATATTTAAATTCTAGGAGGTATTCTTATGCTTCTGAGTCTCCTACTGACTTCTGCTGAGATTATTCTCACGATATCGCTGAAGAAATTTGAAATTTCCCATTAAAGCAGATGCTTCACTCTCCAATTCATTGAAGCTAAAAAAGACACAACCTTTTAAAACTTTACAGAAGGTTGTATGGATATCAAGGTTATGATAAAGAATCTAATCTTCAATCACAATATTTTCTTTATGGAAAATTTGATTGGATTTGCATAATTTTGACTTACAGGAAACTGGCCAGTCCCAAGTAAAAGGATTCTCTCTTCCTCTGTAAATTGCATTATCCAGTAATTAGTTTAACACACTGTATTAGTCCTTCTTGTATTGCTATAAAGAAATACCTGACACTGGGTAATTTATAAAGAAAAGAGGTTTCATTGTTCATGGATCTGCAGGCTGTAGAAGAGGCATGGTTCTGGCATCTGCTCCATTTCCGGGGAGGCCTCAGGAAACATACAATAACGGTGAAGGGTGAAGGGGAAGCTGGCACATATTACATGGCCAGAGCAGGTGCCAGACGGAGAGAAGGGAGGTGCTACACGCTTTTAAACAATCAGGTCTCATGAAAACTCTACCATGAGAACAGCACCAAAGGCAGAAATCTGCCCCCATGATCCAATCACCTTCCTCCAGGCCCGACCTCCAACATTGGCGATTACAATTCGACATGAGATTTGGGCAGGGACTCAGATCAACCCATATCACACATGTTTACTGAGTGCTTGCTACATACCAGTCACTGTTCTAGTGACTGGCGTGCTTTCCTCTTTGAAAATAACATGGCTATAATACTTATATTTTCTTGGTGACCAATCAAAGTCAAGTGAAAAGCTGAATATTTAGAATAGGTAAATTCAAGCAGTTGAAAATTCAACCGCCTTAATAGTTTACAAGGAAACTAAGGAGGATTGACCAAAGTGGGGCCAAGTGTGGGTTTTCCCATGTTCTCTTCTTTTCCTTTCTCTAAATGAAGGTCTCATCCTCACTGCTGCTCCCTTCGACCACCCCAGGCACTGCCACCTGGCCAGGAGAGGAAGGTGCCACACAAGAGTGACCCTTCCACCACTTCCTTTGGGCTCTATCTGCCTCCTGGTTTTCACTGTCACTGGGTTTAGATTATTATAGGGTTTCCAAATTCCCAACAGATAGTAATCTTTGAAATTTCAGAACAAATAATCAGAATTCCTGAAATGATATTATTCTCTATTTTTAAAAATACATAATTATGTTTTTAATTAGTAACAAGTGATAATATTAAACTATGAATCATTTTTCTACTATAAGATTTTACAGAAAGTTTATTTAAAATTATTATTATAAATCAATCTATTGGGACAAAATGATATGTTTTAAAATGACATGTTAAAATGATCTTTAACTGACATGACATTTTATAATAGAAAACATTGAAAGAAGGGGGCGTAAAAGCAAAACAATTGCTGAGTAAAAATAATTTTAAAACATAAACATTATATTGTGTATATTTAATGTTTAAAAGTTAACTTTTTATTTTTAAAAATTTTAATAGTTTTGGGGGTACAGGTGGTTTTTTGTTACATGGATGAGTTCTTCAGTGGTGAATTCTGAGATTTTAGTGCACCTGTCCCTCAACCAGTGTACACTGTGCCCACTCAATATTTGTCTTTTATCCCTCACCCCACTCCCAGCTTCCTACCCTGCAGTCATCAAAGTCCATTATATCACTTTGTACGTGTATGTGTCCTCAAAGCTTAGCTCCCACTGATAAGTGAGAACATGCTGCATTTGGTTCTTTATTCCTGAGTTACTTCATTTAGAATAATGGCCTCCAGTTCCATCCAAGTTGCTGCAAAATAAATTATTTCATTCTTTTTTATGGCTGAGTAGTATTCCATGGTGTATATATACACATTTTCTTTATCCAGTCATTGGTTGACGGGCATTTAGGCCAGTTCCATATCTTTGCAACTGCGAATTGTGCTGCTGTAAACATGCATGTACATGTGTCTTTTTCATGTAATGACTTATTTTCCTTTGGGTAGATACCCAGCAGTGGGATTGCTGGATCAAATGGTAGATCTACTTTTAGTTCTTTAAGGAATCACCATACTGTTTTTCATAGAGGTTGTACTAATTTACGTTCACACAGCAGTGTATAAGTGTTCCCTTTTCACCACATTCACGCCAACATCTATTGTTTTAACTTTTTAATTATAGCCATTCTTGCAGGAGTTAGGTGGTATCTCATTGTGGTTTGAGTTTGTATTTCACTGATGTTGAACATTTTTCATATGTTTGTTGGCTGTTTGTATATCTTCTTTTGAAAAGTGGGCAAAAAGTCTTTTGCCCACTTTTTGATGGAATTATTTGTCATTTTCTTGCTGATTTGTTTGAGTTTCTTGTAGATTCTGGATACTAGTCCTTTGTTGGATGCATACTTTGTGAATATTTTCTTCCACTCTGTGGGTTGTCTGTTTAATGTGCTGATTATTTCTTTTGCTTTGCAAAAGCTTTTTAGTTGAATTAGGTCTAATTTATTCAATTTATTTATTTTTGTCTTTGTTGCATTTGCTTTTGGGGTCTTTGTCATGAATTTGCCTAAGTCAATGTCCAGAAGAGTTTTTCCAATGTTATCTTTTAAAGGCCGGGAGCTGTCGCTCATGCCTGTAATCCCAGCACTTGAGGTCAGGAGTTCAAAACCAGCCTGGCCAACATGGCCAAACCCCATCTCTACTAAAAATATCAAAAATTAGCTGGGTGTGGTGGCAGGTGCTTGTAATCCCAGCTAATCAGGAGGCTGAGGCAGGAGAATCACTTGAACCCAGGAGGTGGACGTTGCAGTGACCCGAGATCGTGCCATTGCACTCCAGCTTGGGTGACAGTGCAAACTGCGTTTTCAAAAAAAAAAAAAAAAAAAAACAGAAGAAGCAAATAGGAAACAAGCAATGTTATCTTTTAGAATTTTTATAGTTTTGGGTCTTAGATTTAAGTCTTTGATCCATCTTGAGTTGGTTTTTGTATAAGGAGAGAGATGAGGATCCAATTTCATTCTTCTACATGTGACTTGCCAGCTTTTCCAACACCATTTGTTGAATAGGGTGTCCTTTCCCCAATTTATGTTCTTGTATACTTTGTCAAAGATAAGCTGGCTATAAGTATTTGGCTTTATTTCTGAATTTTCTACTGAATTTTAAAACACAAAGCACTAGCCATCTTATCCAACAATCTCGATCTTTGTTTTGTGACAAAAACTGCTGCTTTTATTTCACATTGATGTTTGTTCATTTTTTAAGAATGTATCCAAAACTATATTCAAGCTGGGCATTAGGATACATGTAGCTTCATATAAACTCATTTCCTTTTTAATAATTTTAGTTTTTTTCTATTGAAATCAATATTGCTTTTACTAATTCAGAGTTTAGAAGAGTTTTTGATTTCCCAAGGGAGACGTCTTCGATAAATATTCACATCTTCTTCTTCTTTTCATTTCGTCTCTTCACGTATTTGTAAAGAATTGTAACCTACAGCAAATAATCAGACCTGAAAAATGCCAGAAAATATTCCTGGGCAATATTCAAATATCATAATTCTGCCCAGCGCGGTGGCTCATGCCTGTAATCCCAGCACTTTGGGAGGCCGAGGTGGGCGGATCACTTGAGGTCAGGAATTTGACACCAGCCTGGCCAACATGGTGAAACCCTGTCTCTACTAAAAATACAAAAAATTAGCTGGACATGGTGGATGGCGCCTGTATCCCCAGCTACTCAGGAGGCTGAGGCAGGATAATCACTTGAACCCGGGAGGTGGAGGTTCCAGTGAGCTGAGATGGTGCCACTGCACTCTAGCCTGGGCAACAAACAAACAAATATACATATATATACATATATACACACACACACATACATATATATATAGTAATATTAGAATCTGCTAGCAAGGTTAACAATACTGCACAGAATCACCAGTTGAAGTTGTTAATTAAAGGACTTATTTTGCTTTCCAAACTTGTTATTTCTGGGCACATCAGTCATATGATTTGTTTAAAGTACACTATACAAATAAACTTGTTAGTATTTATTTTATTTGCAAGAACAACTTACCAGTAGCAGCAGACAGGGTCAAGAGCAACATTTCATAACAACACAACAGCCATAGCAAGACTGACTGATGAAACAGTTCTTGCTTTTCTCCTCTGTGTCCTGTTTAGGTTCCTGGAAATGTTGGCCTTAATTCAGCCACCAAATGTCTTGCTTTCAGCTACACATCAGTGAACTCCTTCTAACCAGTAATGCCTCCATGTTGATTGTTAATCTTTAATAATTATGGGAGCAGTAAACAGTTTTTCTTTTCTTCTTAGTTTCTCAACTTGGTTTCTTGATTTTTCTTAAGATTCTGAAAAACAAATTTCCCAAGAAATACCAGGAAAGAATTTTCACATTGAAATACTCACGTGGAAAACCCTTGTGGCTGCTGCCATCTTCTCTGCTGGAACTTTCTCACACTTATCTTGAGCTCTGAGTTTCCTCATAAATCCAATCTGTTGGCCTCTTGTGTTTCCAGCATTTCTCCCAGTTTATTATCTAGGTTCTCCTTTTTATCTTTCAGCATGGCTGAATATCTCTTAAAATATGTTTTCTGTTATTGTTAGGGTTTTGGTATGAGAGGAAAAGATCATGTCCTTTATGCTATCTTGAAATGAAAGTTTAGCATTTCCATTTTAAAACTCCATTACTGCAATAAGGAGATAAGAAGAAGCCCTTTATCAATACAGTGTTGGAAAGAAGGAGCCTCAGGATTCTCACCTGCTTTATAGATAAACGGTGTTATATTCAGCTGTTCCTTTAGTCTGTGCCAGGGGGATAAGCAATTTGATAAGCAATGGTTTGATTTTTCATCTTTTTAATCTGTATATAAATGAACCATTCTTATTGCAATAATGGCTTTAATATATTAATCAGTGCTTTCTGATTGAATGCTACATTTCATTGTACTGTGCTATTGAAATGACAGTCTGTATGATTAGAGACAAATGTCCTATGATAAGCAAATCTTACTTTGAATCTGTCAACTGCTTATACCTGATCTGGACTCCTCCAATTAACAGGTAATTGTTAGAATATTCAACTTAGGCTTCAATCCTAATGCTCTTATGATACCTACTTCTTTGTTATTATGTTTGTATTTGTGCAATGAAGGCTTTACAGGAAAAGGAACAGAATTAGTGAGAGAGAAGAATCTCCCTCCATGCCCCTCCTCCATCCGCAACAGCAGTTTCCATTAGCCTTGGTTTACAGCAGCTATAAATTAACTTCCCCATGAGAAAGGGGAGGGGACTCCAGAAGTCCTTGACTTTAGTATGTTCATACTGGAATTTGTTAATGGAAAAACCAAGCCCTGCAAAATATATAAAGAGGTTTATACTGAGCCAATTATGAGTAACCATGGCCCTGGGGAACAGTCTCTACAGGTCCTGAGAAAGTTTGCCTGAGGCAGTCAGGCTACATTTTGGTTTTATACATTTGGTTTTATACATTTTTAGAGAGTCAGGAATTATAGGTAAAATCATAGATCAACACATGGAAGATGTACATTGGTTCAGCCTAAAGAGGTGAGACGTCTTGAAGCAGGGGGCTTACAGGTCGTAGCTGTTTTCAAAGATTTTCTGGTGGCTCTTGCCTGTAATCCCAGCACTTAGGGAGGCCATGGTGGGAGAATTGCTTGAGCCCAGGAGTTTGAGACCAGCCTGGGCAACATGGTGAAACCCTGTCTATACTAAAAATACAAAAATTAGCCAGGTGTGGCAGTGCATGCCTTTAATTCCAGCTACTTGGGAGACTGAGGCAGAAGAATTGCTTGAACCTGGGAGGTGGTTGCAGCGAGCAGAGATTGCACCACTGTACTCGAACCTGGATGACAGAGCAAGACTCTGTTTCCAAAAAAAAAAAAAAAAAATTAAATGAATAAAAAACAATACGTTGATGATAATAAGCAAGAAAATATTTCTTAAGAACAATACAAGAACAAATATCGATGAAACTGACTACATTTAAAGATTTCTGTTATCAAAAGATATTTGGAACAAAGTTAAAAGACAAGCTAACAATGAGAGATGCATGCAAGTTACATACTCATCAAGTATTACTTTCCAGAATTTATAAGCATTTCTGTAAATTACATCACTGAAAAATACATTTATCTCTTCTTATTCCAGTGGCAGAAAAATTTTACATTGAAATTTGTTAACAATCATATAAAATGTTACAGTAATAAGTTGATCATTTCACTGATCCTTTCAAGACAAATTTTTTATTATGGCAAAATATTCATAAAAAATTAACCATTTTAACCATTTTCAAGTGTCTTCAAGGTTCAACCATTTTGTAGGATGTGTCAGAATGTCTTTCCTTTTTAAGGCTAAATAATACTATACATATATCTGTTTGTTTGTTTATCTACTCTTCCATGAAGGGACACAGATCACAGATTGCTTTCACATTTTGGCTGTTGCAAATAATGCTGCTACAAAAATGAGTATACAAATATATATTACAATCTCTGCTTTCAACTCTTTTGGCTATATACCCAGGAGTGGAGTTGCTAGATCATATGGCACTTTATGTTTAATTTTTGAAGAACCACCATACAGTTTTTCCCTAGTGACTGCACCATTTTCATTTTTTTACATTTCCACAGCAGCGCATAAGGATGGAAATTTCTCTATATCTCCACAGACCATTATTTTCTATTTCATTTTTGTCTTTTTAAATAATAGCTACACTAATGGGTGAGAAGCAGTTTCTCATTGTGGGTTTGATTTTCATTTCCCTAATAATTAGTAATGTTGAATGTCATTTCATGTGCTTTTCAGAAATTTATATCTCTTTTTATGGAGAAATGTCTATTCAAGTGCTTTGACTATTAGGTTGTGGTTGAGTGTAGGAGTTCTTTGTATATTCTGAGTATTAAATGCTTATCAGATATATGTTTTGTGCTATTTTCTCCCATTTTGTGGGAGAAAATTTTCATTCTGTTAGTAGTGTGTTTTGATGCACAATAGTTTTTCATGTTGATGTTGTCCAACATTTTTTGTTGTTGTTATCTGAGCTTTTGATGTCATACCCAACACATCATTATCAAATCTAATATTAGATTAACCAACATGAATGTAATCTTAGATGAGATCTCCCTATATTTCTTTCTAAAAGTTTTATCATTTTGGCTCTTACATTTAGGTTTTTGGTCCATTTTTTATTGATACATAATATGTATACATATTTGTGGGTTACCTGTGAAATTTTATTACTTGCATAGACTGTGTAATGATCGAGCCAGGGTATTTAGGGTATCCATCACCACAAGTATTTATCATTTCTATGTATTGAGAACATTTCAAGTCCTGTCTATTAGCTATTTTGAAATATACAATACATTGCTGTTAACTTAGTCCATTCTGAGTTAACTTTTATATATGGTAAAAGATGAGGATCCAAATCCATTCATTTGCATGTGAATAACCATCTTCCTAACAGTATTTTGTTTACAAAGACCACCTTTTTCTCACTGAATGGTCTTGGTACCCTTGTAGAAATTCATTTGACCATACATGTGATGGTTTATGTCTGGAGTCTCTATTCTATTCCACTGCTCTGTATGTCTGTCTTTATGCCAGTACTATACAGTTTTGGTTACTGTAGCTTTGTAGTAAGTTTTAAAATAAAAATGTACCTCCAAATTTGTTCTTCTTTTTCAGGAATGTTTTGGCTTTTCTTGGGTCCCTTTAGATACCATATAAATTTTAGGATTGATTCTTCTATTTCTGCAAAAATAGTCATTGAGATTTTGATAGGGATTGCATTAAATCTGTAAATTGGTTTTGGTAGTAGTAATATCTTAACAATACTAAGTGTTCCAATCCATGAACATGGGACATATTTCTATTTATTGTTCCTTATTTAGTTTCTTTTGGCAATATTGTGTAGTTTTCAGGGCACATTTGTTTCCCTCCTCGATTAAGTTAATTTCTAACTATTTTATTCTTTTTGATGCTAGGGTAAATGGAATTGTCTTCTTAATTTTCTTTTTGGATTATTAATTGTTAGTGTATAGAAATACAACTGATATTTGCATGTTGATTTTGCATACTGCAACTTTGCTGAATGTATTTATTAATTCTGATGGTTTTTTTTTTTGGTGGTGGAATCTTCAGGTTTTCTACATACAAGGTCAAGTAGTCTGTGAACAGAGATCATTTCACTTCTTTCCAACTTTGATGCCTTCTATTTCTTCGTCTTCCTTTGATATGGTTTGGCTCTGTGACACTACCCAAATCTCATGTTGAATTATGATTCTCAGTGTTGGAGGAGAGGCCTGGTGGAAGATGATTGGACCGTGGGGGTGGATTTTCCCCTTGCTGTTCTTATGATATAGTAAGTGGTTTATCATGAGATCTAGTTGTTTAAAAGTATGTAACACTTCCCCCTTCATGCTCTCTCCTGCTCTACCATGTGAAGAAGGTCTTGTTTCCCCTTCAGGCTTCTGCCATGATTGTAAGTTTTCTGAGGCCTCCCAACCATGCTTCCTGTAGAGCCTGTGGAACTGTGAGTTAAACTTTTTTTTTTTTTTTTTGTAAATTACCCAGTCTCAGGTAGTTCTTCCTAGCACTGTGAACACAGACTAATCCTCTTCCCCATACTCTTCCCTATTGCGGGATCTGGCCAGCAGCCTGCAATGCAATGGGGCTCTCTTTGTTCCCAGGTGGATCGGCAGGTCGAGAAATAATAGACACACACAAGATGGTGAAAGCTGGGTCCAGGGGGGTCACCGCCTTCTGGTCCTGTAGTGCCAACAATGCACTGGATATGCCAGCATTTATTATTAAGTTTAGTGAGGGCCGGGGTAGGTTAGTGAGGGATTTAGGGTCATTTGATTATGAGGTGAGATGGTCACATGTGGATGAAGTAATTGTTTAACATAACATCTGTATGCAGAAGTACAGTATACAGAGGTAAGAATTTACAATATAGTGTGTGCATCAGCAATTTCTAACAGAGCCTTAAAACGGAAACACAGTCTTTCCATAACCTATGATTAGCAAGATATTAATCAGCAGTAACAGTTGCAGCAAGAGCTGGTTACAAACAATCCATAGTAACAGGATATGAAGCTAGACAACCGGTTAGACCAGAAATTCTCAGAAGGGAGTGTGCCTTAACCCTAAAGAGGCCTAGAAGAGCCATGGCAAGATGAGGGCATTTATAGCCCTATCTTATCCCTATGGACAGGCGCCCCCTATAGGCTCTCCACAAGGGTCGCATTCCATTCCCAGAGCTATGAATATCTGCTTTTCTGGGATAGGAATCTTGGTGATGTGAAACCTCCCTGACTGCACATCCGTTCATAGGGTCTCTGCAGCAGGGAGCACATCACGTGCTGTTGGCTCATTCTGGCAGTCCAGCCTGGCATTGTCTTTACACAATCCTGCATGCAATTTTGTATTTACAATAATCAGGAGCATTTCGTCTTTTATTCCGTAGCAGTAGCTTCAGGGGGTCTCCCTACACTTCCCCTTCCCGTTCTCCTTTCCTTTCCCTTTCCGTTTCCTTTTTCCTTTCCTTTCCTTTTTTCTTTTCTTTCTTTTCTCTCCCCAAATTGCTTTGGCTAGAATTTCTACTACTGTGTCAATAGCAGGAGGCATCTTTGCCTTGTTCCCGAGCATAGAGAAAGACTTTCAGTTTGTTATCATTGAGTATGATGTTAGCTGTGGATTTTTCATATATGGCCTTTATTATGTTGGGGTAGTTTCCTTTTATTCCTAACTTGCTTAGTACTTTTATAATGAAAAGAAATTTAATTTTGTCAGATGCTTTTTCTGCACCAATTAAGAAAATCATATTTTTTCTCCTTTATTCTGTTAATGTGGTGTTTTGTGTTAATTGATTTTTATATGTTGAACCTTCCTTGCATTTCATTAATAAATTCCACTTGGCCTGGCATGTGATGCATTTAATGTGCTGTTGGAGTTAGTTTGCTAGTATTTTGTTCAAGATTTTTGCATCAATATTCATCAGTGATACTGGTCTACTTTTTTTTTTTTTCTTGTAGTGTCTTTGTCTAATTTTGGTATTGGGTAATGTTAGCTTCACAGAATGATTTAAAAATGTTTCTTCCTCTTAATTTTTTTTTGAAAGAGTTTGAGGAGGATTGGTGTTAATTTTTCTTTAAATGTTTGATAGAATTCACCAGTGAAGCCATCAAGTTCTGAGCTTTCATCTTTTGGGGGGTTTTTTGACTACTGACTCAGTTACTAGTTATAATTCTATTCGGAATTTATATTTCTTCCTGATTCAGTCTTGGCAGATTGTGTGTTTCTAGAAATGTGCCCATTTTGTCTACATTATTCAATTTGTTGGAGCACAATTGTTCATAATGCTCTTATAATCCTTTTATTTATGTAAATAGGTAGTAATATCACACTTCTGATTTTAGTTATTTGAGACTTTTCTCTCTTTCTATCAATCTAGTTAAAGATTTGTCATTTAAAAATATTTTCAATGAATCAATTTTTGTTTTCATTAATTTTCTCTATTCTCTATTTTGTTTATTTAGAATATTGTTTTATTTCTAAAGGATTTATCATAATTTCCTTTATTTTTTAAAAAACTTTTTATTTTATAAGTTCAGTGAGATTTAGGGATTCAAATGATCCCATCATCCAGGTAGTGAGCGTAGTACCAAATAGCTAGTTTTTCAGCTCTAATCCCCACCCTCTCTCCTCTTTCTAGTAGTCCCCAGTGTCTACTGTTCCCATCTCTATGTCCATGTTTACTTACTGCTTAACTCACACTTATAAGTGAGAACATGTGGTATTTGGTTTTCTATTCCTGTGTCAACTCACTTAGGATAATGGCCTTCAGCTTCATCCATGTTGCTGCAAAGAACGTGATTAGAATATTGTTTTCAAAATTGCTATAACTGGCCAGGTGTGGTGACTCACGCCTGTAATCCCAGCACTTTGGGAGGCCGAGGTGGGCGGATCATTTGAGGTCAGGAGTTCAAGACCAGCCTGGCCAACATGGTGAAACCCTGTCTCTACTGAAAATACAGAAAAAAAAAAAAATGAGCTGAGTGTGATGGTGCATGCCTGTAATCCCAGCTACTTTGGAGGCTGAGGCATGAGAACTGCCTGAACCCAGGAAGCAGAGGTTGCAGTGAGCCAAGATCATGCCACTGCACTCCAGCCTGGGTGACAGAGTGAGACCCTGTCTCAAAAAAAAAAAAAAAAGCTATAACTGTATAAGACCAAGATTGTCAGAAAAGCATCCCTAGAAGAAGAAATTAAGCTGCATCCAAGAGAGCAAAGAGTTAGCAGATACCTCACTGCCCTTTTAATATGCATTTCTGTGGATAATTATAAATTAATTAGTTTAAAAAATCTCTTTGTTGACTCATAATTCAAAGAGCACAGTGACAGCATTTAATTTGCTCCTTAGAAACGTAACTTTGACAATACGCAGAAACGCTTTGGAAAAAAAAGAGAATCAAAGCAGAGAGAGCAGTTTGGAGGGTTTTGCTGTAATGCAATTGATAAATGCTCAAACTAAGACGACGACTACCAATATTTTTCCAGTCTGAAATCTTCTGCTGTATTGTTACATTTTTTTTCTTTAGATTAAAAATTTTTCAAAGGCTTCAATATTCATGTAGGTAAACTTGTCACTCTTTTACCATAATTTATTATAACTTATAAAGTTAAAAGAGTGTGTGTGTGTGTGTGTGTGACTTCCAGTTGCTTTTTTGTCTCCTATGGTTTTCTAAAAACTATTTAATCTTTTTTATTCACTAAGTTTTTTTTTTTCCATTTTCTGAAATTCATCTGAATCAGAATATTCAGGCCTTGAGACAGAAGTGGATCAGAAATCACTCAAGGTTTTTCAAACAAGGGAATATAATACAGGAATTTGGTTAACTTAGGTAACTCTATGCTAAACGGCTGCTGGGAACAGCAACAGTCCTTGTGGCTGAAGGAGTATGTGGAAGTGATGATATAACCAGAGCCCAGAATCATGGAGAAGATAACTATCTGGGCCAGTCCTGAAACCACAAATGAAACACCACCTAAAATAGATGCTAAGATTACCGAAGGGCTACTACTAAGCAGGTGAAGGGACTCCTTGCTGTGGGTGCTGGAAATGCTAAAAGACGATGATGAAATGCCCGGTATTCCTTGCTGCTGGAAAATGCTAACAGAAGCTAAAATAAAAAAGGTACCATCTCTTCACTCCTACCTTTCAAACGTCTGCCAGTATTTCTTATTGGTAGAAACTAACCAGAAGCCAATTGACAAGTATTTTAGTCCATTTTCAGTTGCTTATAACAGAATACCTGAAACTGGAAAAGTTACAAAGAACTTGATTTCTTACTGTTATGGAAGCCGAGAAGTCCAAGGTCAAAGGGCCACATCAGGGAAGTGGCTTCTTGCTGATGAGACTCTGCAGAGTCCCACAGTGGCACGGGACCTCACGTGGTGAAGAGGGTGACTGTGCTAGCTCAGTTCTCTCTTCCTTTTCTTATAAAGGCACCAGTCCCACTCCTATGATCACTCATTAATCCATTAATTCATTAGCCCATTATTCCGTTAATCCATGAATGGATTAATCCACTCATGAGAACAGAGCTCTCATGACCCAATCACCTCTGAAAAGCCCCACTTCTCAATACTGCCACGTTTGGGATTAAGTTTCAACATGAGTTTGAGAGGGGGACAAATATTCAAACCTTAGCAGCAAGTAACTAGGAAAACAGAATATGCAGGACCCCTGGACACTCAAAATGCCCGACACGACCTAGAAAGGCAGAAATAAAGACAGAGAGCAACAGTCAAATGATCAACTCAAACTATTTTTTCTTCGGGGCTTCTGAGTGCCTATAACACACCCCAGAAGGTCATCTATTTGAATTTTGGGATATGTGCTTTTTCTTTTTGAGACATGAAAGAGATCTTAGGACTTTACAATTTTCATTTCGATTGGTTTATTTTCACAGATTTATGTATCTCCACCAGGTGGAGTCAGAGGCCAGTTTACTAAAGGGTTAAACTTCGGAAATAAATTTGGTTATGGGTTTCAGTTTCAGGATAGATGAAGGAAAGATAAACAATACTGAGGCACTGCTTCTTTCTTCAGATGTTCTTGCTGGAATGTTACCTTGTTATTATCATATCCGCTTTATGTTTTGTCAGTGTGCCCCTATCCTCTGGCTGTAACTTAGGACACTTCTGTTGCAAGGAACAGAGACTCATTCCAGCTGGCTCAAGAAAAAAAGAATGTTATTATAAATATACAACAAGGACTATCACAGACATTTTTGGAAAAGAAACAAAATACAGCCAGGGCTCACCAGGAACAGGAGCTGCTCTTTGCTTCTCTTAAGGAACATATGGTCACTCTTATTTCTCTTGCTGATGTATTCATTATTCCTTCATTAAGTATACATACTGAGTCTCTATTGTGGTGCTCGGGCTTGGATATACAGGGGTAGAAAAGATATTAAATGAGAAGACAGGCATTAAAGAAATAAGCACGCACAACAAATTATAAATTGCTACAAATGCTAGGAATAAAATGTGCAAATTTGAAGAGGGAATGTACATGGGAACTTAATTACAATTAGGAGGTTAGGGAATAAACCATTATCAAAGTGACATTTAAGTATAAACCTAAAAAGATGAGTAGGAGATGGCCAGATTGACAGTGGGGTAGGACGTCTGATTGCTTATAAAGGATCTGAACCAGAAAGAATTGAACCATTTCCTATGCATACAGGAACACAAGGCTTATTATTTAAATAGCTTATTATTTTAATATAGGACAAACATATTTGTGATGAATGGGGGACATTCTACCAGAATTAGTGAAAACAGTTGTGGAAATATGTGAAATATCTATAGTTTGATTACATTCAGATTGGTTCTTTACTTCATATTTGCTTCATGTAGTAATTGAAGATATCAGTTGTAAAGTTTTTATCAGCCCAGTGTTTCCCAACACTTATTCATAATGTAATTTACAAGTGCATGAAAATAACTTGCCTTGCATTTTAAGTTGGCCAGTCTCCCTTCTTCTTGTGGGAGGTTTATTACACTAACTAGCAGATCTGGTTCTCCTTTGTTTCCACTTAAATGGTACAAGGGCAAACTTGAACCAGGCATATAAACAATGTCCAACCTACAAGGGATTCTTCCTTCAAATCAAGTATGTGAGACCACAACACATGACCTGACATCATCTGACATGGTTGCGTACACTGATACATACCTGTCAGAGGTCAGACATACAGTCCTGTTCTTTTTGATCCTTCATATGTACCAGGCTAATTATGGATTAGTCTTTTGGCCTCTCTCAGTCTGAATGTTACTGGTAGCGTTTTTCTCTCCCAGGCCCTGACTTCACAGATAACAATCCACAATTAAACTCATTTATTGAATAAAGCTTCAGTGACAGTAAAGCTTCCTAGGTTGATGTTTACTTACAGGATTTGGGTAATAAACCAATAGACAGTAGATACAAAAAACTGAGTCACAAGGAGCATATCCTAATCATCTGCTAAAGTAAAAGATCGAATATCAAATAATAACTATTCTATCCCAGCTATCTAAGCCTAGACAATGAAATACTTAAAAACCCTGCCTAGAAAGCAAATATTCCACTTAGAATTTTTTGAAAAATACCTAGGAAAGTTATTTGAGGGCAGTTTACTTGCATTGCTTGAATGATACAATTGACAATTTAAACAAAAACTTTCTACCGACCTTTGAGGTCTCTTGAAGTTTTTTTTTGTTTGTTTATTTTGTTTTGTTTTTAACTTAAGAAAGAAGAGGCATCCAGCTCTGCCTTTTTCCCTCATTAAGACATACCAACAGAAATAACTGGCTGCATTTGGTCTTAGCCAATATCGTATGATTATTTTTAGGGATTTTTTTGGCCCCCACACAGTGCATGGTTGAACTGCCAAAATATAAATCAAGATATGAAACATTACATTCTTCAGAATTCATAAATATTTTCCCTGGTTTAAGCAAGACTCCCATAACCAAATCATCCAAAATAAATTAGATTAATTAGGTCCAGAATGGATGATAGAATATTCACAAAGGATAACCCTGTGTACAATTATAAATATTCATTCCTTTATGTTGCTAGTTTTAGATTAGGTCAGCCTGTGGATATATTCGTCTGTTCTCACACTGATATAAACAAATGCCTGAGATTGGGTAATTTGTGAAGAAAAGAGGTTTGACGGACAGTTCCACAGGCTGTACAGGAGGCATGGCTGGGGAAGCCTCAGGAAACTTACAATCACAGCAGAAGAGTTAAGGGGAAGCAAGCATATCTTCATATGGTGGTCACAGAGAGAAAGAGTGAAGGGGGGAAGTGTCACACACTTTTAAGCCATTGGATCTCATAAGAACTTACTCACTATCATGAGAACAGCCAGAGGGAAATCCATCTCCATGATCCAATCACTTCCCACCAGGTCCCTCTTCCAACATGTGGGGATTGCATTTCGACATGAGATTTGGGTGGGGACACAAAGCTAAACCATATCAGTGGACATGTAATGAAAATGAAAGAGCCTAGCACACTTTAAAAATGCTTTTCAAATCTCAGTGCACTGACTAAGATGGCAGGCCAGGATTCAAATGCCAGCTCCATCAGTCACTATTGTGCAGCTAGGCATCCACTAAACTCTTTGTGCCTCAGTGCCCTAACCTATAAAACAGGCATCATTCCAGCTGGTAGACACCATAAGGTTTTGATGAGGATGGGTTGAGATCAGGTTTCTAAGGTACTTGGTGTGTAAATAAGCTCTTAATTGAAAAATCATATAGTATTATTAATGGCCAGTGATTTTGTTTCATTGCTTTTCTCTACCAGAATGTAACTGTGGGGCAGTGATTCTCACTCCCCCTACCTCAGGAGACATTTGGCAATGTCCAGAGACATCTTTGGTTGTGGGGGTGCTACTGGTATCTACTGAGTAGAATTCAGAGATGCTGCTAATACCCCATAATGCACACGCAGCCCCCACAACAAGACTCAGATAGCCCCAAATGCAATAGTGCTGAGGTTGTGAAACCTTGCTGTAGGGGTTAGTGAGCCTCCTTTTTACTGAGTGTATTTATACAAGTGTGTGACTTTGTGTGTTGTGCTCTCTAATTTACTTTCTGCTCCTTTCCCCAATGCTCCCAGACTGTGAACTCCTTGGGGGCAAGTTCTGAGTCATCGTTACTGTGGCCATGCTTGCAATGTCCAGCCCAAGGCCTGGCCTAGACGAGGCCTTGGCAAATGCTTGCTGAAGGATATTTTAAAACCGCTTTTCAGAAACTCTATTGTAAAACACTAAATCTACCAATGGGGACTATGCATTGATTATTTACAGTTCTGAAACTATGGTAGTTTCAGTACGTTTGTTCTGACAAGGTACGAGAAAGTTTATGGTACAGTCATCAGAGCACATGTTTTGGAGTTGGAAAGACCTCATTTTGAATTCTACCCTCAATTTACCACTTAGCCTTTTGTAAGTTATAAAAATGTTGACAATAATGCATTTATTCCAGGGATGCTGTGAGAGACTTTTTAAGATGGTCAGTGTGAAGTGCCTACTTCGGAAAATAGTTCCTAGCAGCTAGGATGTGCTATGACTCCAGGCAAGTTCTCAACGCCCACCTCCCCAGCCACAGCCTTCTCTGCAAAGGGGAGATAATAACTTCCTTGTATAATGCTAAAAGGATTGAATCAGGCCATGATGTGCTTAGCAGACTTTAATAAATGGTGACTATTATTATCATAATCTTTTCATTTCAGTGGCAAAAATACTGAAAAAAAAATAGTTCTCTGTCTTGTGTTTTTCACTTATCCCATCTCCTTTATTAATACTCCCCAAGAGCAGCAGGAAGGAAACAAAACAAGAGAGGCCAAGAAATGCATTTTAAAATATTTTTCTCATATTCTAAAATAGCGAGATGAATTTAAAGCTTTCTTCAAAAGAAGCTTTGGACACCCTTGTTCTTGTAGCCTCATTGACTGGAAAAGGCACTGATAGCCATTACTTGTGCTTCTGGGTCACCCTTCAAAGTATTACATTATTTCACAAAGATTTATTTCTTTTCTTGTGACAAGAAAAAATAAATTGTGATGATTACTGTCACCTCCTGCCCCTTCTTTTTTTTTTTTTTTTCAAAAAAATCATAGGTGAGGCTGCCAAAACCTTGAAAAGTTGTGTACATCAAACATGCAGCAGTGTAAGGGAGAGGAAATAGTATGGGAACTTTGGAGCCTATACTTCCATATATATATATGGAATATATATATAGAATATATATATGTGTGTGTGTGTATATATATATAGGCCGGGTGTGGTGGCTCACATCTGTAATCCCAGCACTTTGGGAGGCCGAGGTGGGCAAATCACGAGGTCAGGAGTTCGAGACCAGCCTTGCCAATATGGTAAACCCCTGTCTCTACTAAAAAAACAAAAAATTAGCTGGACGTGGTGGCAGGCACCTGTAATCCCAGCTACTCAGGGAGCTGAGGCAGGAGAATCTCTTGAATCCAGGAAGCAGAGGTTGCAGTGAGCTGAGATCACACCACTGCACTCTAGCCCAGGTGATAGTGTGAGACTCTGTCTCAAAAAAAACCGATATATATATATATATAAAAAATGTTATATTATACAAAATAAATATATATTTATAGAATATAAATTATAGAAATATATAAATAGAAAAATGTATAATATATAATATACTTATATATTATATACTTATATTATATATAATATGTAATATACTTATATTATATATAATATGTAATATACTTATATATTATATATGCATAATGATGTATATTACATAAAATAAAATAAAAATATATAAAATATAAAATATAATATATATAATATAAAATGAAATATATAAAATAAGGGAATTTTCCTATTTGAGTGTGTCTGTGCAGTTGGGGAGGGAGGAGAATTAGGATTTTTTTGGTGTGTCTGAGGGTCAGAGACACAGAAGCAAACTTTATTTGCTCACTGAATCATGCCTTAGGATGGACTCTATGTTGGACTGAATTCTGTGTCCAAACCTAGGAAAAACATTGAGTAAGAAGGATGGGCAATTGTTTTTCTCCAAGCAAGACAATGGAGTTCACCTTTGTATCCAGAGAGTTGTATACTATGATTACAGGCCCCACAGGAAGAGGTTCCCCCAAATCATATCCTTCTAAATTTTTTCTTTTTCTTTCTTCTGCAATCATCTGATGGGTTCTTCCTGTGTACTCCACAGCCAAAATTAATTCACTGAGAATTGAATTGGTTCAATTTCAGTGGTATTGCAGTAAAGAAAGAGTTTAATAGACATGAGGCTGGCCATGTAGGAGATGGAGTTATTACTCAAACCAATCTCCCCAAAGACTCAAAGGCTAGGACTTTTCAAGGATAATTTGGTGGGCAGGGGGATAGGGAATGGGGAATGATGATTGGTTGGGAATGCAACCTTAGGGGTGTGGAAAATATTCACTGAGTCAGCCTCTGGGCCACAGGACTGGTTAAGTCATGAGTTGTGGATTTGGGTGGAGTTAGCCAGTCCTCAGAAAGGAAAAAGTCTGAAAAGACACCTCAAAAAGTTAATCTCTGGTTCTATAATCATGTTATCTACAGGAGTCATTGCGGAAGTTACCAATCTAGTGACCTCCAGAACAATGGCTGGTTATCATTTAACAACACCAACATCTTAGCAGAATTCAGGCCCCTCTCATAATCCTAACCCTGTGGGATAAGTCTGAATTAGGCACCCCTCCTCCATGGTTCATATTGCCCTCTTTCACAGAAGTTATAATTACAGAACTACAATAGTCAGTTTACCCATCTGCTGTGGATTAAATTGTGTGTCCCCTATATCACAAGATAGATATCACAATTAGGAAGGAACCTTCCCTAATTCATTCTATGAAGCCAGCATCACCCTAATACCAAAACCAGGAAAAGACACAACCAAGAAAGAAAACTACAGACCAATATCCTTGATGAACATAGATGCTAAAATCCTTAACAAAATACTAGCAAACAGAATCCAACAACATATCAAAAAGATAATCCACCAAGATCAAGTGGATTTCATGCAGGGATGGTTTAACATACACAAGTCAATAAAGTCAATAAATGTGAGACACCACGTAAACAGAATTAAAAACAAAAATCACATGATCATCTTGATAGATACAGGAAAAGCATTCAACCAAATCCAGCATCCCTTCATAATTAAAACCCTTAGCAAAATTGGCATACAAGGGACATACTTTAATGTAATAAAAGCCATCTATGACAAACTCACAGCCAACATAACACTGAATGAGAAAAAGCTGAAAGGATTCCCTCTGAGAATGGGAACAAGACAAGGATGCCCACACTCACCACTCCTCTTCAACATAGTACTGAAAGTCCTAGCCAGAGCAATCAGACAAGAGAAAGAAATAAAGGGCATTCGAATCAGTAAAGAGGAAGTCAAACCATCCCTATTTGCTGACGATATGATTGTTTACCTTGAAAACCCTAAGGACTCCTCCAGAAAGCTCCTAGAACTGATAAAAGAATTCAGCAAAATTTCCAGATACAAGATTAGTGTACACAAAATTATTAGCTCTTCTATACACCAACAGCAACCAAGTGGGGAATCAAATAAAGAACTCAACTCCTTTTTACAATTGCTGCAAAACAACAACAACAACAACAACAGCAAACTTAGGAATATACCTCACCAAAGAGTCAAAAGACCTCTACAAGGAAAACTACAAAACACTGCTGAAAGAAATCATAGATGACATAGACAAATGGAAACACATCCCATGCTCATAGATGGGTAGAATCAATATTGTGAAAATGACCATACTGCCAAAAGCAATCTACAAATTCATCACAATCCTCATCAAAATACTACCATAATTCTTCACAGAGTTAGAAAAAACAATTCTAAAACTCATATGGAACCAAGAAAGAGCCCACACGGCCAAAGCAAGACTAAGCAAAACGAATAAATCTGGAAGCATCACACTATCTGATTTCAAACTATACTATAAGGCCATAGTCACCAAAACAGCATGGTACTGGTATAAAATAGGTATAATGAAACAGAATAGAGCACCCAGAAATAAACCCAAATACTTAGCAGCCAACTGATCTTCAACAAAGCAAATAAAAACATAAAGTGGGGAAAGGACATCCTTTTCAACACATGGTGCTGGGAATAATTGGCTAGACACATGTAGGAGAATGAAACTGGATCCTCATCTCTTACCTTATACAAAAATCAACTCAAGATGGATTAATGACTTAAACCTAAGACCTGAAACTATAAAAATTCTGGAAGATAGCATTGGAAAAACCCTTCTGGGCATTGGCTTAGGCAAGGATTTCATGACCAAGAACCCAAAAGCAAATGCAATAAAAACAAAGATGAATAGCTGGGACCTAATTAAACTAAAGAGCTTTTGCATGGCAAAAGGAACAGTCAGCAGAGTAAACAGACAACCCATAGAATGGGAGAAAATCTTCACAATCTATACACTGACAAAAGACTGATATCCAGAATCTACAACAAACTCAAACAAGTCAGTAAGAAAAAAACAAACAATCCCATCGAAAAGTGGGCTAAGGACATGAATAGACAATTCTCAAAAGAAAATATACAAATGGCCAACAAACATATGAAAAAATGCTCAACATCACTAATGATCAGGGAAATGCAAATCAAAACCACAATGTGATACTACCTTACTTCTGCAAGAATCACCATAATAAAAAAACTGAAAAACAGTAGATGTTGTCATGGATGCAGTGATCCACCGCTATCTACACCGCTATATTCCTATCTACACCACTGATAGGAATGTAAACTAGTACAGCCACTGTGGAAAACAGTGTGGAGAATCCTTAAAGAACTAAGAGTAGAACTACCATTTGATCCAGCAATCCCACTACTGGCTATCTACCCAGAGGAAGAGAAGTCATTAGTAGAAAAAGATAATTGCACATGCATGTTTATAGCAGCACAACTCATAATTGCATTGCGGAACCAATCCAAAGGCCCATCAATCAATAAGTGGATAAAGAAACTGTGATATATATATATACACAATGGACTACCACTCAGCCATAAAAAGGAATGAATTAACAGCATTTGTAGTGACCTGGATGAGATTAGAGGCTATTATTCTAAGTGAAGCAACTCAGGAATGGAAAACAAAAGATATATGTTCTCACTGATATGTGAGAGCTAAGCTATGAGGACACAAAGGCATAAGAATGATACAATGGACTTTGAGGGCTTGAGGGGAAGAGTGAGAGGGGGTGACGGATAAAGGACTACAAATATGGTTCAGTGTATACTGCTTGGGTGATGGGTGCACCAAAATCTCACAGATCACCACTAAAGAACTTACTCATGTAACCAAATACTACCTGTACCCCAATAACTTATGGAAAAACAAAATAAAATTAAAAATTAAACATAAATAAATAAATAAATTGTGCATCCCCTTCCAAAATCATATGCTGAATTCTTATACCCTAGCACCTCAGAATGTGACCATATTTGGAAACAGGACCATTGCAGATGATATTAGTTAAGATTAGATGAAGTCATTAGGGTAGGCCCCAATCCAATATGACTGTGGCCTTAGAAGAAGGCAAAGATTGGGGTGATGCTTCCACAAGCCAAGGAACACAAAAGCTTGCCAGTGAACCACCAGAAGCTAGGAGGGGTCCTGGAACCAATTCTCCCTCACAGCTCTGTGGAGGAACTAACCCTGTCAACACCTTGATCTTGAACTTCCAGCCTCCAGGACTGAGAGACAATAAATTTCTGTTTGAACCATCCAATTTGTGGCAATTTATTACTGCAGCCATAGTAAACTAATACAGTATCTATTTGCCTCTAGGCCTTAAGTTTCTTAAGATCAGGAAACTCATCATCTGGATCTCTATAGTCCCATCTCTGAGTACTTTTTCTCATACATAGCAGGCATAAGAAAAAGGTTAAAGGTATACAAAAAGGTTTTAGAATAAATGACTATGTAAAATATTTAGCACTCAATGGAGATAATAATGATTATAATACTAACATTAATCACTTTTAAAGTTCTATGAAATCCAGTGAAAGGAACAATGGCTTTTTCTGGCTGAGATTCATTATGAAAGGCTTTATGAAGAAAGTCAAAGTTATGCATGCAGAGGGTGAACAACTTGGTAATTAAAGTCAAACTTGACAGCACATGGCCATAGAAACCACCTTTCAGGCTTCTTTCCTTTAAAGCAAGGTTTCTTAACTTTGGCACTAGTGAAATTTTGGGCCAAATAAGTCTTTGTTGTTTGGGACAGTCCTGTGCTTTAGAGGATGTTTTTGCAGCATCCCTGGCCTTGACCCACTAAATGCCAATAGCATTCCTCATCCAATTGTGGCCGCCAAAAATGTCTCCAGACGTTGCCAATTGTTTAACCTTCTTCCCAATCACTGGATAATTGAGAACCATTGCTAAAATCAGGGTGACTTGAAGGTAGAGGAGACTAGTGGTATATTGAGGGCTCATTAACATTGCTGGCAGCTGGGTGTTGTGGCTCACACCAATAATCGTGGCATGCTGGAGGGTCAAGACATAAGAATCGCTGGAGTATAGAAGTCTGAGACTAGCCTGCACAACATAGTGAGACACCATCTCTACAAATTAATACAAAAGTTAGCCTAATGTGGTGGCATGTGCCTGTAGTCCCAGCTATTCAGGAGGCTGAGGTGTGAGGATGACTTGAGCCCAAGAGTTCGAGGCTGCAGTGAGCCAAGGTCATGCCACTTCACTCCAGCCTGGGTGACAGAGTGAAAACCTATCTCTAAAAAAAACAGAAAATCACTGGAATTTATCTGTGTTGAGGGAATGGATGGGCAGAAATCAGGAAAAGGTCATGTGCTTATTAATTTTATTAAGCTATCGCTCTGCATGCCCTCTCTCT
Source organism: Theropithecus gelada (assembly GCF_003255815.1). Classification (NCBI taxonomy): domain Eukaryota; kingdom Metazoa; phylum Chordata; class Mammalia; order Primates; family Cercopithecidae; genus Theropithecus; species Theropithecus gelada. The sequence goes on from NC_037683.1 coordinate 86,337,290, forward strand.
CTTTTTTCGTAATTGTAGTGGAGTATGAAATTGCACTTATTACCTCTTCCATGGGGCCTATCCTTCTTTGAGAGAAATGGGAAATTTAAAAAATGTGATAATCTATTGGTGAATGGGGAAAACATCTGCTTAGTGTTACATTTACTAAATGGCACGACCAAGTTGTTTTTCATAACCCTGAGGGTTTTTCAGAGTCTAACATATAGAGCAAGCCTGCCTCAGGGATTTCTGGGCTGCCAAGGCAGATATGAGACCCATAAAACCTCCTGGAAGATACTTTTTACAGGATCTTGGAGGTCTAAATCTGGCACCTGGAATCCAGGATTAAGACATTCACGAAGCATAAGGTGGATCTATATTACTCATTCTTGTTTGGAGGTGTCCTGTTATGCTTAGATTCACTTCCATGGAATCTATTCTTAGTAATCACCTTTTGAATAAAGAAAGATGGGGTGAAGCCAAATTCATGGCCTCCCATTTGAGAAACAATGTTGGTAGGCAAAGGATTCCCCAGAGCACCAAGGCATACCACTCTGAAACTTTTAGGCCTATTTAATAGGGGAGTCAGTTCAGGCCAGAAGTAGTTAATCTTTTCTATTACTCCCTTTCAACTAAAAACCTGTTTGGAAGCACAATATGTAAACAGATAAAGAAGGAGCCGTTCTGATTGGGACGGAGGGAGGAAGAGGGGGCTCCCCTCAGCTGGTCTGCTCACACCTTGCCTTGCCTCACACACACTCCCTACCCTGCTCCATTTGGAGAGCTATGTGGGGGCAGTTTGCAAAACAAGAACCAGCAGTTGTTACTTTAAACATGGCGGCTTCTAGCCTGTTAAAGAATGAGACTCTCTCAGAAGTCAGCACATCACGATTGAGCTTAAAAAGCCATAACACAAAGAGAGAGTAGTTCCATGTGAAGCTGTTACTTCAGTGGGGTCTAAATTAAGCAGGGTGTTGAATGGGCAAATCACAGCCTTGTAAAAGAGGGCAAGTGGTCAAGCACAAGCAGTGAGCAGTTGTATGGGCAAAAGCCCAAGCTGGCTATCATGACCCAGCAATGACAAACATGGGAAAGTCACTTTCTCCAGCAGTATGAAAGGATGGTCCTCTGAACATCCTAGCTCAGGATTGTTGCTGCATGTAGCCTTGGACTTAGAAAGATGAGAATAAAGTGTGAGGCTATGAAGGCTTCAAACCCTCAAGCCCTCAAGTGCTTTCTATCATGAATGTAGCCTGGGTTTTGCAAGCTACTAAATTTGGATGAAAGAGTGAGTTTGGTCCAAAATTTGTCAAACAAAAAATATCCAGCCAGAAAGATTCAGGGATTTTTGGTAAGTCTTGTTCATACAGGAAAAAAGTGAGCAAGGAGCAATTGACAAACTTTTACTTCATTTTATGGTAGAGATGCTGAATGTCTCTTCTCTACAAGGAGACTACCAGTTTTAGGGGATACACAGCAAGGCCCGACTTTCCAAATCAGTTTGGAGCAGGCGTACTGGGAATCACTCTACGTCCCTCACTCCATGTCCCTCAGGGGGTTCAGGACAGCCTACCCTAACACATGGCACCTTGGCATATTGAATATTTTAGGCTGAAGGAAATTGAGAAACAGCATGTGCAAGAGGGTCTCTCTGACCTTTCCCCTTCCTTCTCCCCTGAAGCAGGTCCTAAGACCCTCATATGAGAAATGCCCTTCTTATACCGGGAGGAAAGGAACATCCTTGACTCCAAGACGAGGGACACCAAGAGGAATCTGAATGAACAGGTCTTGCTTTTCCCCCAGCTTATTACTCTTAGTTCCTACTCTTTATTTTCCTCCTCTCATATTTTCCTACAACTCTCCATTCTTCATCCACCTCACTACAAAACATTCAGGTTTAACTATTTATTTGGGTCTTCACTTCCTAACAAAGCCTCCCTTGTTACATAAAACTTAAGTATGCATGCTTTTCTCTTTGTAATCTGTCTTTTATTACAGGGGTGCCAGCCAATGAACCCAATATGGGCAGAAGAAAAGGATAAGTTTTCTCCCCTACATTCCCTCAAGAGTAACCCAATCGCTACCCTTAACATCAATCTGCTCTGTATGTCTCCACCTCCTCCTCTCACTGGAGCCTAACAGTGACTGATATGTGTCTTGTCATGTGTTCTAAGTATTTTACATGATCCCGTAGAACCCTCTTTCAACCTATGGGCTGGGTTCCATCTTTATCCTCCCATTACAAGTGACAACCTTGTATTTAAACAGTTTGCTCACGATCCCACAATGAGACTTGGTAGAACTAGGATTTGAACTCAGAGCTTTCTACCTTTAGAGCCTTCAGGAGTTCAAGCCTACTTCTTCCCTTTGCAAAATTGCCATTGAAATAAAACTGATCTGTTGATGAAACAATTTTTTTCACGTGTTTTATTGTCAGTTGGTTTTGCCTTATGGTCCTGTGATAAAACTAGCAGTGGTCACAGTAAGTGGAGAACTGGGTGTGGTGGGGTGGGTCTCATTACTCAGAGAACTGGGAAGGAATCCTCTTTTGAATATAGTCCCTCTGGGTGTGGAGGTTTGTCTAAGGAAGCAGCAAACATCAGAGCATTCAGAAGTAGGGCAAACAATAAAAGAAAAAAAATTGAGTTAATAAATTAACAAACAAACCCACCAAAAGATAAATGAATGAATTAGTTGGTGAAGTGAAAGCATGCAAGAACACGAAGAGTACATTGTGTGATCCTTGGTAACCTGGCCGGATTGTCATTCAAGACTCTAACAAAGAGAAAAAAAAAAACCTCAAGGCTCGTGTCTCCCCATTCTCCTTGGTTATTTCTGCCATATATTGACTGTTCCAAATGGAGAAGAGTCAGATGTGTCTATTTTAAATGCTTTAAGAAGAGTGGCAGGAGGTCTTGTGCACTCCTTTTGAATTTGGTGAAGTTGGGTTCCTTTGAGGTGATTCCAAACAGGGTTTGAATGTTAGCTTCACAACTTAATAGGTTTATGAAGGAATAACTTACACTCCTTAAACTTAAGTTTCCTTCACTGAATCTTCAAATGGAGATTCTTTGATCTGAGGACATCTGCCATGTTACTAGGACACTGAGAAATTGTGTGGAATACATATCCACACACCCCCACCCCCACCCCACACACCCTAATTCCATGCCTATTGCTCAATAAATATAGCTGTCATTTAGTAGGACTGGGAAGAAAAAAACAAAAGGCAGTGGGATAAAAATCCCAATAGAATTGTCATGATTAATACAGGCAAAGCATTTCCAAAGTAGCAGCTTGTCTTTCTCTCTCGCTTACATTTGGGCAAGGCAGTTTTCCAACATCAGGTATTTTCTTATTGAAGGATAGGACCATTTGATCGCTTCTATATTTTGTTTTTACCTTTGGGCTTTTTGTAGTATCTTTTTGTGGTTGCTGTCCAGGTGTATTGTTACAGAGGTTTAACTTTTTCTCAAATTGCTTTGGTGGATTTATAGAATCTTGTGATTTTGATGTGTAGATGCTGGACATGGGGATGGTTATTCACAGATTTAGGTGTCTCATTTGGCACTGAGGTGGCAGAAGCACACAAGTGTCTCTTGGGTTCATTGCAGGTATCATACCTTACAAGAAGCCAAATATTCACAAGAAGAAGAAGTGAATATCCATTGTGCCCAAATTAGAATCAACCACCGAAAACTTTCCTTTTCTCACACCTCTGATAACAATTCTGTCTGTAGGTCATGAGATGTGGGTTGCTATAGAGGTGAAAAGATTGAAAAATATTATACAGAAAAAAATGGCTAAGCTTATATAACATTTAGGAAAATATATTTCTTTGAGCTGGCATTGAAATAGAATGCATTGTCCTGTGATGGTAGCCAGAGTTATAAAGTTGATAAAATTTCCTAAGGTTCCGTAAGCCAAATTGTATGTATAATGTATTACATCTGGGCTGAGGCAGGTAAAGGCTGGTGTGCTTCTTCCATTTCTCTCCCCTCCACTTGAAGCATCGACTTTGAAGGCCACACGTTCCGGATGGCGTAGCTGTAAGATGCAGGGAAGGCATAGTCCCCACATGAGCTTTTATGTGAAAGAGTAATAAATCTTCAATGTGCAAAGCCACTGAAATTTGGAGGTTTATCTTCTGTTACTGCACATGATACATAGCCTATTCTGACTAAATCAAGGAGATTAGGAATATGCTGTTAAGATAAAGCCCACAGGCAATGAAATGTCATCCTTAAGAGATGGACTCGAGTTTTAGTCCAGGTCGCCACAGACTGTGAAGTGGACTTCACACAATACCACTAAACTTGTTTCCTCATCTGTAAAACGGGAATACAAATATGCACTTCATATCTTTATTGTTGTTTACTTCAGGTGTACTTCAGAAGATTGTGGTAAGAACAAACGAGATTTATGCAAAGTCAAAGTGCTTTGCCTAGTTCCTGGTATAAAATAAGCACTTAATAAAATGTTTTAATAACATCTTAAATTTAAGCATATAAAATAATACAAAAATATCAAGTGATTTTAAAAAATACTGAATATAATCTTGCCTTGCTCAAGATGTCAGTCAAAGCCAATTTAGTGTCTACAAAAGAGAAGTTCTTCACTCGTAAGACCCACAGATGGATTTTAGAGGATAGTAAGCCTTATGCAATTGTATGCAAAATTACGTGTATAAAGAAATGTGCATTTGTCTAAATATATTGAATTCCAGGTAAGAGTTATTGAGAGCCTCACTTGGGATAACAGACCATAACAGAATGGAAAATCACATTTAGAAATAAAATATATTATAGCGAAAGTATTGTCAATAAATGAAGACTGATTAGATTATTGTGAAGCACAATATTCGAATAACTTAGTCACACAGGAAATTTGCAACAGTCAAAGCTCAAAGGTTCTTGGCTATGGTCGTTGTCATACTTTAGACTGCTTTTCACCCTCCTTAATAAAGCATCCACACCTAGAGGGTCCCCTGAGCTCTCAGGAATATTTCTGCCCCACCCTCTGAGTAATGAAGACTGTAGGTCTACCCTTCCACACCCAGATCCCCAGATAATGTGACTGCTACAGCCAGTTTTGTTACAGGATAATGAGACTAAATCAATCAATAATAAAACACTCAAAAAGCTCCTTGCCAATATATTTGCTTTATTTCAATTGGAACTTTAGAAATGAGGATGTAAGCAATAAAAACACTGGCTTTGAAGTTAGCTCACTTTACTGAAATGTGTCAAGATAGAACATATTTAGGTATGGCTGGTAAATAAAAGTTTCAGCTGAGTCACTGAGGTTCATCTGTTATTACAAAGGAGGTGCTAAACCATATGTAGAATGTATAAAAGTTAACCAAAAACAAACCATACAATTCTTTCACCTTTATTGAAAGATTAGCTTGGGTGATATTAAGGATGAATCAGGAGAAGGATTTATTTGAACAAAACTATTCTTGAGAAGGGGTGGGTGGAGAAGTTTAAAGGATTTACTCTGAGAGCTTGATGTGTGCCCCCTACAATCGGTTCCCCTGCAGTTAGCTAGTATTTGATCCACTCCTGAGAAATCTAGCAGATGAGAGAAACCTTGATTGGCTACCCTACAAGTAGAGTGACAGGGATTTGCTGCTGTCAGGCTTGCACTTCCAAAGTTTGACATTAAGCGTGATCCCCGTGTGCTTACCTTAGACCATATATTCATTTGCTAGAGTTGCCATAACAAAATATATCAGACCGGGTGGCTTAAACATCAGAAATTAATTTTCTCACAATTCTGCAGGCTGGAAGTCCATGATCAATGTGTTAGCAGGTTTGGTTTCTTTGAAGACTCTTTTCTTGGTTTATAGAGGACCACCTTCTTGCTCTGTCCTCACAAAGTATTTCCTCTGTGTACACATACACGTATCTGGGACCTAATCTCTTCCTCTATGAATGTCAGCTCTGTTGGATTAGGGTTTAGCCATATCCCCTCATTTTATCTTAATTACCTTTTTAAGGGCCTTATCTTCGAATGAATACTATCACATTCTGAGGTGCAGGGGGTTAGTACTTCAACATATGACTTTTGAGGGGATGCAATTTAACTTATAACAGACTGTATGGGAAATATCTATGAGAGGGTTGTCAGGGTTGCTGTCTTAGATCTTGTCAAATAGAAAGACTGAAGTGCAGATGTTTTATGGCTGTGGTAGGAATAAGCTTCCTGGCTTAATAAAGAAATATTCGTCTGGTTGAGGGCATGAATGGTATGAGAATCCCAAGACTGGAGATCTCCAAGAAGCCTATGAAATTGCCCAAGAGAGCAAATCAAGCAGAGTGCATAAGGCCAGACCACAACAATCCCAGTCAAGTAAAAACTTTCTGCCACCTCACTACTTCCTCCCCTCCCAGCTGACTCTTCCTCTACCTTAGATTTGACCCTAAATGGGCAGAAATTTGCTTAGCCAGGTGGGGAAGAAGGAAGTAAAGGTGTAAGTTGGGAAAAGAGAGAAATAAGAAATAAAGACAAGTTTTCACTCTTTTTCATGCTGTAAGTTTTTGTCTGTTACAAGCTTCAGTTATGGGAGAACAAATAGCTGTACCTCTGAAGAAAGGTGAATCTTGACTAATAAATGAGACTTGGTATTTTAAATACTGTATTATGTCTTTTAAAATTTTTTTTCTTTTTTTCTTATTTTTCCATAAGTTATTGGAATACAGGTGGTATTTGGTTACATGAGTAAGTTCTTCAGTGCTGATTTGTGAGATTTTGATGCACCCATCACTCAAGCAGTATACACTGCACCATATTTGGAGTCTTTTATCCCTTGCCTCCCTCCCACTCTTCTGCCCAAGTCCCCAAAGTCCATTGCATTATTCTTCTGCCTTTGCATTCTTATAGCTTAGCTCCCACATATCAGTGAGAACATACAATGTTCAGTTTTCCATTCCTGAGTTACTTCACTTAGAATAATAGTCTCTAATCTCATTCAGGTCACTGCAAGTGCTGTGAATTAATTCCTTTTTATGGCTGCATAGTATTCCATAGTATACTATGGCTGCATAGTATGGCTGCATAGTATTCCAAAAAGTATATCACAGTTTCTTTATCTGCTTGTTGATTGATGGGCATTTGGGTTGGTTCCATGATTTTGCAATTGTGAATTATGCTGCTATAAACAGGCATGTGCAAGTATATTTTTCATATAATGACTTCTTTTCCTCGGGTAGATACCCAGCAGTAGGATTGCTGGATCAAATGGTAGTTCCACTTTTGGTTCTTTAAGGAATATCCACACTGTTTTCCATAGTGGCTGTACTAGTTTACATCTCCATCAGCAGTGTAGAAATATTCCCTAATCACTGCATCCATGCCAACATCTACTGTTTTTTGATTTTCTAAAATATTATGGCCATTCTTGCAGAAGTAAGGTGGTATCACATTATGGTTTTGATTTGCATTTCCCTGATCATTAGTGATATTGAGCATTTTTTTCATATGTTTGTTGGCTATTTGAATATCTTTTTTTGAGAATTGTCTATTTACATCCTTAGCCCACTTTGTGATGGGATTGTTTGTTCTTTTCTTACTGATTTGTTTGAGTTCATTGTAGATTCTGGATATTAGTCCTTTATCAGATATGTTAGATTGTGAAGATTTTCTCCCACTCTGTGGGTTGTCTGTTTACTCTGCTCACTGTTTCTTTTGCCGTGTATGAGCTCTGATATGATTTGGCTCTGTGTCCCCACCTAAATCTCATCATGGAACTCTCATAATTCCCACTTGCTGTGGGAGAGAGCTAGCGGGAGATGATTGAATCATGGGGTCAGGTCTTTCCCATGCTGTTCTCGTGGTAGTAAATGGGTCTCATGAGATCTGATAATTTTAAAAACAGGAGTTTCTCTGCACAATCTCTCTCTGTGTGTGCCGCCATCCATATAAGATGTGATTTGCTCCTTCTTGCCTTCCACCATGATTGTGAGGCCCCTTCAGCCTTGTGTAACTATAAGCCCAATAAACCTCTTTCTTTTGTAAATTGCCCAGTCACAGGTATGTCTTCATCAGCAGCATTAATACAGACTAATACAGTAAATTGATACCAGGATTGGGACATTGCTAAAAAGATACCTGAAAATGTGGAAGTGACTTTGGAACTGGGTAGCAGGCAGAAGTTGGAATGTTTTGGAGGGCTCAGAAGAAGATAGGAAGATGTGGGAAAGTTTGAAACTTCCTAGAGACTTGTTGAATGGTTTTGACAAAAATGCTGAAAGTGATATGAACAATAAGGTCCAGGGTGAAGTGGTCTCAGATGGAGATGAGGAACTTCTCGGGAACTGGAGCAAAGGTGGCTCTTGTTATGTTTTAGCAAAGAGACTGGCAGCATTTTGCCACTGCCCTAGAGATTTGTGGAACTTGAACTTAAGAGAGATGATTTAGTGTATCTGGTGGAAGAAATTTCTAGATGACAAATCATTCAAGAGGTGACTTGAGTGCTGTTAAGGGTATTCAGTTTTATAAGGGAAGCAGAACATAAAAGTTTGGAAAATTTGCAGTCTGACAATGCAATAGAAAAAAAGTCCCATTTTCTGAGGAGAAATTCAAGCTGGCTGCAGAAATTTGCATAAGTAACAAGTTGCCCAATGTTAATCCTCAAGACAATGGGGAAAATGTCTCCAGGGCATGTTAGAGAACTTTGTGGCAGCCCATCCCATCACAGGCCTGGAGGCCTAGGAGGAAAAAGTGGTTTAATGGGCCAGGCCCAGGGTGCCCATGCTGTATGCAGCCTAGAGACTTGGTGCCCTGAATCCCAGCTGCTCTAGTCATGACTAAAAAGGGCCAAGGTACAGCTCAGGCTGTTGCTACAGAAGGTGCAACTTTCATGTGGTGTTGGGCCTGCCAGTGCACAGAAATCAATAATTGAGGTTTGGGAACCTCCAACTAGATCTCAGAGGATGTATGGAAACACCTGGATGCCCTGGGAGAAGTTTGCTGCAGGGGCAGGGCCCTCATGGAGAACCTCTGCTGGGGCAGTGCGCAAGGTAAGTGTGGAGTTGGAGCCTCCAAACAGAGTACCTACTGAGGCACAACCTAGTTGACCTGTTAGAAGAGGACCACCATCCTCCAGACCCCAGAATGGTAGATTCACTGACAGTTTGTGTAGTGCCCCTGGAAAAGCTGCAGGCACTCAATGCCAGTCCATAAAAGCAGCCAGGAGGGGAGCTATACCCTGCAGAGCCACAGTGGCAGAGCTGCCCAATGCTGTGGGAGCCTACCTCTTGCATCAGTGTGACCTGGATGTGAGACATGGCATTAAAGGAGATCATTTTGGAACTTTAAGGCTGAATGATTGTCCTATTAGATTTCATACTTGCATTGGGCCTGTGGTTCCTTTGTTTTGGCCAATTTCTCCCATTTGGAGTGGGTGATTTATCCAATGCCAGTTGCACCCCCATTGTATCTAGAAATAAACTAACTTGCTTTTGATTTTACAGGCTCACAAGTAGAAGGGACTTGCCTTGTCTCAGATCAGACTTTGGACTTGTACTTTTGAATTAATGCTGGAATGAGTTAAAACTTCGGGGAACTTTTGGAAGGGCATGATTATGTTTTAAATTGTAAGGGCATGAGATTTGGGAGGGGCCAGGGATAGAATGATATGATTTGGCTGTGTCCCCACCTAAATATCATCTTAAATTGTAGTTCCCATAATCCCCATGTGTCATGAGAGGGACCAGGTGGAGATAATTGAATCATGAGGGTGGTTTCCCCCATCCTGTTCTCATGATAGTGAGTTCTGATGAGATCTGATGGTTTTATGGGGCTCTTCTCCCTTTGCTGGGCACTCATTCTTTTCCTTCTTGCTGTCATGTGAAGAAGGACATGTTTGCTTCCCCTTCTGCCATGATTGTAAGTTTCCTGAGGCCTCCCCAGGCATGCTGAACTGTGAGTCAATTAAGCCTCTTTTCTTTATAAACCCAGTCTTGAGTATGTCTTTATCAGCAGTGTGAGAATGGACTAATATAGTCCTGCACAGGTGTCTCTTGTGGGGAAAATCTACATTCTGTAGAGAATTCCTTTTCCTTTTCAGGTCTTTTCTTGATTTGGGAAATATTTATCTAAGAGTCTGATACTTTTTAATGCCTGATAAGAAACATTCATCATCTATTTTCTCTGAAGTCTACTAACTGGAGGCTTTATGTACATAACAAAACCTTGGCTTCCACCACTCCCTTTGTGTTAGCCCCAAGCATTTCTTTCTGCTGACTTCATGTATTTAGATAATGACTCAACTCTTTCAACCAAATGCCAATCATAAAATCTTTGAATTTACCTAATCTTCAAATTGACCTGTAAGCAACCCTCCCCCCGCCATCAAATTGTCCTGCCTTTCCAGACCAAACCAGTGTATACCTCACATGTATTGATTACTGTCTTATCTCCATAAAATGTATAAAACCAAGCTGTAACCCAATCACCTGGGACACATGTTCTCAGGTCGTCTTGAGGCTGTGTCATGGACCATGGTCTTCACATTTGGCTGAGAATAAATGTCTTCAAATATTTTACAGAATTTTTTTTTTTTTTGTCAACAAAGGTATAAAGAACTTTTTATTTGCCTAGAGTGAAAAGAAATTTATAAGTCTGTGGGAATTTTAATGCTGGGTCAGAAGTACTTCTCCCACTAAATATATTTTCATGGGACAACAGGAGATAAAAATAAAGCTGTATATTAACTAGAACCTTTGGGTCTCATTTGTTCTATATGCTGGATGTATTAGCAATCATTCCTGCTAGTTCCAGTAATAGTCTTGAATAGTGTGTTCTGACTAGCTGAACTGTGGTTATGTGCCCAACCCTATACCAGTCCTCAATCCCAGAGAGATAAGAACTCAGATTTGCCAGATATGAATCATTTGCCCTGAAGTTAGAGAAGGATTCTGACTTTCCCAAACCATATGGAGTGAGAATGGTAAAAAACTAATTCCCCAGACACATGCTAAACTGACAAGATAAAACAACTATCAATAATATGTGTACTGGAAAGTCTTGGGTCATTTCTAATCTGAAGATGCAAATATTTTAAAAGTGACAAGTAGCGTGATCTTGGGAAAAGTCTGATTCTAAAAATCCACAATCCTGAATTCTAGTCATGACATTGCCTCTAAGTAGCTATGTGACAGAAGCCATACCACTTAACCCCTTGGAGCCTCACTATCCATATATTTATAGGTCCAGGTGAAAATGTGTACTAGATCCTTTTCAATTTAGAACCGTATGGCAGGCATAGAAAGGTTTTATCTGTCTCTAGAGGGAGGAGTTTGACTATGGGGTCATTTATTCTGACTTTCTTTTTAAATCTATGGCAAACAACCTGCCACAACCAAAATGACCTGGAAAGTTCATTGAAATGTAGGTGATTTACAGAAACGTAATTTCAGTGCTTCTCTTTTACATGCTGGATATAATCATGGCATAACTGCCTACATTTCTTTGCTTCTAAAAATCTTATGGATCAGGGGAAGTTCAGATGGAACTTTCATAAGCCCCACAAAACACACCTTTTTCTTCAAATTGTACCATCTGCCTTGTGGGAAAATCTTACCTGGTTTATTTTCTTCCGGAATGTGACTCAAAAAGATTGGAGAGAAAAAAAGTGATAATGCAACTTTGGGTAAAATGTTCTGCAATCCCTTACTATCCCCTGCACAGAAAGTCATTTTCTGACTATTCTTGCAGTTTGAGATCACAGGATTCTTGACAACCTAATAGCACTTCATACCAATAAAGTCAGGACTGTCTTTTTGTTTGATGTTGCTTGGAACATGCAATTATCTCAAAGGCAGGTTGTAGCTAAGCATTTTCATCTGTCCCCAGCCCTTTCTGCCTGGGGGTAGGATATGACATACCTCTCAGTTTCAGTTATACGCAAAGGTGCCTAGATTTGCAAGGTTCAGAGCTTTTACCTTTCAGAATGTCCAGTGCTACAAATCTTGCTCTAGGGAAGCTTTCTGGCCCCTTCATAATGATTCTTTTACTTCCAATATTTGTTTGCATGAAAGCTTCAGAAATTTCTGTAGTGCCCCACCTCCATCACCATTCAGATTTTATTTTGAGGCTTTTGTTCATCTGTTAGATATAAAGAGAGTTGGGATCAGATTCTCAGGCCCCAAGCAGGGAGCATTCTGAGTGATGTGTAAGTGTACTCTCCAACCTACTCCTTCCATTTTTGCACTGTCTCTACCCATCCTGTTCTATGCTCGACTTAGTATTAAAAATTGTAAAGGAACACATAAGCATTAGAAGGTCAAACCATGGATTTCTGAATGGAAAACAGATCTTATGAAAAGAGAGCATCCTTTTGGGATTGATGTTGCTTGGTCTTCATTCTGTTATCAGTAAGTGCAGTATTCCTTATCTGCATTTCTTCCCCCTGCAACCTTCCTTTGAAATTGAGGGGCAATATGAAAGAGAAATGTCACCCTCCCTCTGTACCACCTTCCTTCTTACTTTGCTGCAGCCTCCTCTTCCCCACCACTGAACTGCTGTTCTTTGCCATAGCTGCTTCCCTGGTATGCTCTGACTTGAAAAGCATAGTGAGAGCTGTGAGGGCACTGCTAGCAGCCTGGAGTAATAAAATCAGAAGGTTCCAGCACAATCTTTGTACCATCACTTCTTTTCTGGGTGAACTTAAGCAAGTCAGTAAATCTTTTAGAACTTAAAATTTCTCATATATCCAGTGTGATAACATGACCTTCCCAGCTCAACCCATGAGATGGTTACAAGAATCAAATAAATAATGTGTGTGAAATTGCCATGTACTATGCAGCAATGTTACTAACATGAATGATTGAGCAGCTAACTTTTATGAGTCATACTATGTGCCAAGTTAGTTATATTCTTTCAAGTTAGTTACATCAATTAAATACTTACATAGATTAATTCTCACAACCCTCTGAAATTTTCACTATTGTACCCCTATTTCACTGACAAGATAAAGAAAGTGAAACCTAGAATTGCTATTTTACCCAAAGTAGCACAGCTATTGACATCAGAGTAAGAGCTGGTTCTTTGAAGCAAATCTGTGTGATGCTAAAATTAGCTCTTCTTTGAAATGTCTCTATAGTATTTCTTTTATGTGCAATGATGAGAAGAAAGACACCAAGATATCCAGTGGATCTGGCTCCTTCTTAGCCTCCACTCCCTGATCGTTGATATCCATATAGTTTCATTATCTCTAGATTTAAAGGTTTGAGAAGAACAAATGGCAAAAATTAGAGTCACAGCACATCCAACATATATACTTGACATATAAAATATTTTTTGGATGTGTAACCAAGAATTTTCAAAAGACCAGAATGCCAGAGTATAAATTCACTCTATAAGTTGTATTAGAACTGCTAATAAGGTCAGGCTTAGTGGCTCATACCTGTTATCCAATCACTTTGGGAGGCCAAGGCGGGAGGAACACTTGAGCTCAGGAGCTTGAGACCAGCCTGGGCAACATAGTGAGACCTCATCTCTACAAATTAAATTAAGTTAAATCTCTACAAATAAAATAAAGGAAAGAACTGCTAACAAGTACTAAACTCCGTGCCGAATCCAGAAGCATAAAATAAAAGTGTGGTCTCAGGTCTTGGGCTGTCATTTCTCAGTTCTAGTGTGTGAAGCAGGCAGATAAACAGAGTTACAGCTGACAGCAGTTAAGTTCGAGGTGAGAGATGAACTGAGTGTGCTACAGGACATGTGGGAGTGCCAACTGACTAGAGGGATACAAAAAAGAGGGCAGGAGGAAAGGCTTCGGGGTGGAGATCTTCACTAACTCAAATGTTAAAGCAGCACCTATGTATAATAAATTATATACTATACGATATAGTATATATATATACACACACACACTATAGTGTGTATATATATACACACTATATATGTACACTATATATAAAATATAGTGCTTCCTCCCCCTGTAGTATCTGTGCCTTCAAATCTTATGCCTTCATTCCTTATTTCCCCCAAACCCTACCCTGACTTTTCACCTAGTCATAGTTTGAGTATGAGAAAATTCTTAAATCTGAGGACTTGTTCCTCCACCCTTTTCCGGAAGACTTGAATTGCCTAAAAACTGGCACTTTCTTGGTTTTTGGAGGAAGTAAGTCCTAATAAAATCCTTCAATCCTTGAAAATTAACTAAGAGTAGCCTAAAAGTCTTGAAATGTTATAGAGACCCCATAATCACTTCACTTGGCCTAAGACCTTGGGCACTAGAGTTGTGGAGACGGCTGTTTTCATTGCAGAGGAACACTTGGGTACATTTTTGGCTGGGTAGGGCCAACGTGTAAGAGAGATGACAATTTCCTTCATGTGTTCCTTTGTGAAAATGGGCAATAAAGAGACATGAAAGGATTTCTCCAACAGTTTTGTTTTCAGAGGATTACCTTCCATCGAGGCCACTGTCTATGGATCTTTTTGCCAACAGAGGTTTTCTGAGAGATCTAGATTTAAATATTAAAAAGAGGAGAAAAATAGAATATATTTGAAATCTGAAAATCCTCAGTGACCTTTTATGAAACATGAATGCAAGAAAACAAAATGTTCTTAGGACTCGAACTATGAATGAAAAAGAACAAAATTAAGTTTTGCTAGTGATATTCTATATTTGCAATTGCTTGACTGGGCCTGACATTCAGTTATTACAGTTTAATGTCTAAGAATGAGGGCGATTATATAGTTAGACTGCCTGGCTTTGAATTCCCAAGCTGTTAATTGCTAGCCCTGTAACTTTGTCAAGTTGATTAAATTTTCTGAGCCTCAGTTTCCTCACCTGTAAAATGGAGAATGTACTGCTGGTCTCAAATGGTTGTTGAGAGGAGAAAATGAGGTAATGCTTGAGTGCCCTTAGAATAGTGCCTGGAACTTACTCACGTCCAGTAAGGGATGCAGCTCTTCTGGATTGTTCCAGAAGAACAATCCAAATTGGCCAATCCAAATTGGCCCTTTCATTCAGCAGGAAGGGGCCTGGAGTGCTGCTGAGGGCTGGGGTAGTCTTAGCCCAACTCAGCAGCTGGGGGAGTAAAGACAGAGCCAAGTTCATATGAGGACAATATAACTTCTTTTGGATGTGGGAGATGTTGGTGGGGACCAGTCTGTTTGGCAGGGTGGGGACTAATATATCCAAAAGTCCTAAGGGAAAAGCCACGTTTTGTGCCTCAGGCTTTCTGAGGAGGATTCATGAATGGAGACTCGTAAGGTTGAAAATCCCCTAGCACAAATCTCCATTTATGCCTGGTCTAAGAACACGAGGTACATTCTCTCACATGGAGGCCCTACTTCATATCCTTCAAGGCTTTGTTTCATTTTTAACAAGGAAGTTGCAAGAACTGTCCCTTCTGTTTTCTCAAATATAACTCAGAACTTCAGAGGAGATTCAGTGACACCTACAGAAGTAGGGAAATAGAATATTCCATGTTTCTGTCAACAGATTCTCCTCCCACTAGCCCACCTTTGCATTACCATTCTGTTTACATACTTGACTAGGGCATGGTAAGACACTTCAGCTACTCCCAGATGTTATTAAAGAAGAAAAGAAATAAACATGACTCCAAAGATATCTGTCTTAGAACCTGTCAAAACAATTCCCGTTGCAAGTGGAAAAATGCAATCAATTATGTGTGAGTCTTTGTTATGATTCAATATGTGCAACAACTTGGATGAATCTGCAGAGAATTATACTTACTGGGGGAAAAAAAGCCAATCACAAAAAATTACACACTATATGATTCTTCAAATGACAAAATTCTAGAAATAGAGAACAGATTGCCAGGAGTTAAGGAAGGGGTAAGAGTGGGAGGGATATAGTCATGGCAATAAAAGGGCAACATGAGGGGTTCATGTGATGATGGAAATGTTCTATATCTTGGCTGTAATCCCATCAATGTTCTGGTTGTGATACAGTGTTAGAGTTTCACAAGATGTTACCATTGTGGGAAAGTGGGTAAAGGGTACATGAAGTCTCTTTCTATTATATCTAACAATTACATGTGAATCTACAATTATTTAAAAGTAAAAATGTAATAAAAAATTCAACCCCAGTGAATTTACCATTCATTTTTAAAGTTCCTCCTTGTCTGATTTTTTATGGCTTCACTTGGAATTCAAGGTTTCCTCTGTTTTGACAACAGAGGTCATCTGAGAGCTCTAGACTTAAGCGTTACCTCATTTTCTCCTCTCGATAGCTATGTGAGACCAGTAGTACTTTCTTCATTTTACAGGTAAAAGTCTTGAAATGCTGTCCAGCCTTATCTTCCAATGAAACAGAACCTGGATTTTTTCCACTTATATTCATTTTCAGGCCAGAATGTCCCTTCTGCCTGCACACGTTCTGAACATGTTCTGGTCCTTCTCCATGTCAGAGGCGAGGCCAAACGCTGCCTAGTCCATGGAAGTCACTGTAGGGAGGAGCCATTTTTCTCCCTCCAAACAATTGCAGGTTTTTATTGCTGTCAATCTTATAACACTCTGTGCATTCTGTCTTTTATTTCCATGATTGTGTGTGTGTTTCTCATTTCCTCTATTATATTTAAACATTACAAGAGCAGGATTTTCATTTGCTTTCACAGAAGCAAATGACTTCTGTGCAGGACTCAGCACTGTGCTTGCAGAGAACAAGAACATAATGCCCATTATTCCTTTTGCAGTTCTCCGTATTTTTTCCACAATATTTCGACCCTTCAATGGCTGTTAAATAAATATATTTTTATTTTTACATATCTAAATTAGCAATTTTACCTTTGTAGCTAAATTATCAGTACACTGTTTTGCAGATGATTGAAACTAATTTGCACTGCTGAGGACTTATAAAAGCTATCATTTAGAGCTTTTCCTTTTTAGACAAAAGGGATACATTTCAATAAATATAATACATACAAATGAAATGGAGCATAGGCATTATATAACTTTTTCTTTTTTAGACAAAAGAAATAAAATATAGTAAATAAGATATATACAAATAAAATGTAACGACGGATGTTACCTATTTAATCAAATATCAGTTAAATGTTTGCTGTGCCACATGGAATAAAGGCAATAGTACAGAAGTAGGAGTTAGAAGACAAAGCGTATTAACTAAACTCTGCCACTGATAATTTAATAGCCTTTCAAGTGTCGCTTGATTTCTTTATGCCTCTGTGAGATGAAGTTATTGGGCTAGAAGAACACTAGGTCCTTTCCTAGTTCTGACATTTTGTGGTTATAAGAATGTTGGATGACTGAGCATTGGGCACAAATGCTAAGCCATGTGCTTTTCCGTCCACTAATCCTTCCCATTGAATTCATGTGGGCTGAGTCTTTGAATCAGTCATCGGGTGACCAACATCATTGTGGGTTCCTATGCTGCATTTGAAACCAGCCTCCTCTGTTTGTTGTTCCCTTAGTCCTGCTGTCCCTGACTATTAGTGTAAAGATTAGCCACGATGACTGGTAACTCTGGGGTGAAAGGCAGTTGAGTTCATTTAATTAGAACTAGCCCTGCTTTGGTATTAGATGTATTTAAATTTCTAATCTCAACTCTAAGCCGAGTTTTTGGCTCACATTCTTTTCCGCCCTGTTATTTCTTTGATGGAGAATTTTAGCCTTTATCTGAAGGGAATGATTAAACAACAGCAACAAAAAAGAATGGAAGGAACGGGCAAAGCATCACAATTATGAAGGAGTAACAGATTGGTCTAACAGCTAGGACAAAGGAAGACCGAGAGAAAGAGGATGTAGAAGGAAGATTCAAAGTCAAGGTCAAAAGGGTGACCTTGGTGTGTACAGGAAACATATTATTTTTGATGAAATGATGGTCAGTGCCCAGACATCCATTTAGTAGCTAGATAACATGTATCAGGCACTTGTTATGTACTAAGAAGCCTGCCAAACATTTTACAAATGTTGTTTCATTTAATAGAATATTCCAATTAAATAGATATCGTTATTAAATCTTTTTTTTACGTAAAATAAAACTGGAATTTAGGAAGATTGGGTAATTTTTTCCAAATCCCAAAGCCACTGAGTGCAGGAAAGGAATTGGAAACCAGATTGCTGGGCTCCAAGGGCCCGTATGTAGAACATTGTACTGTTTCACAAATATTAGTAGCCACCCTGATCTGCTGAGTGATTACTATAGGAGAAAGGTTTAATAAGTGACCTAAGACCATACTACTAGTGCATGGCAGAATCAGAATGCAGCATCTACTTGACTCTAAAAATCAAGATCTTTCCAGCGTAATTGGACTTTTAAAGGAAAGTCGTTTAAAATGTTTTATGTGACTAAAGGATTTGTAACTAATTCATATGTAGGTATCTACCCAGATGATATCAGAACGTAGGCAACCTGTTATTAAGGAAAAATATTCAAATAAGCTAGGAAATGAACTAACAAAGGGCAATATTGTAATAATACACACCAAGAGCAGACACTAAGATCCTCAAGGGAACTTTCAACTTTTCTTTACAATTGTCCAAGAAAGAAGGAACATTTTCCAGCCTGCATAAATACTGTCATCTGGTTTATCATGGAGAATGTCAATCTTATAACACTCTGTGCATCATATTCTGAACTATTTACTCTCTAAAACCATCCACCTCCTTTTGGCAGATTCGTGTTAACTCAGTAACTCTCTGAGTTTTGTGTGTCCCCTACATTTCCTTCCCAAGCCAAGACAGTATTAGCAACCTGATTGAATATTAGATGTGCTTACAAGTTGTATTGTCATTATTAAGGAATAATAAGACAAGCGGAAACCACAGTAACTAAATGTAATACATGATTCAGAATTAAGTTTTAGATCATGAGGGAAAATGCCATAAAAGACATTAGTAGGCCAGACGCGGTGGCTCACGCTTGTAATCCCAACTTTTTGGGAGGTCAAGGCGGGCGGATCACTTGAGGTCAGGAGTTCGTGACCAGCCTGACCAACATGGTGAAACCGTGTCTCTACTAGAAATACAAAAAATTAGCTGGGTGTGGCGGTGGGCCCCTGTAATCCCAGCTACTCAGGAGGCTGAAGCAGGAGAGTTGCATGAACCCAGGAGGCAGAGGCTGCAGTGAGCTGAGATCGTGCCATTGCACTCCAGCCTGGGCGACAGAGCGAGACTATGTTTCAAAAAAAAAAGACATTAGTAGAACAATTTGAGAAAATGTTAAATAGTTTCAAATAGGTCATGTATTAGATACTAGCATTTTGTCAATGTTAAATTTCCTAAATTAGAAAATTGTGCTGTGGTTTTGTAAAATAATGGCCCGATTGCAGGATTTGGGGGTAAAAGGACATGATGTCTAAAAATTGTTCTCAAGTTTGTCCCAATTTAAAAAAAAAATGAGAATGATAATGTCAAGAAAGAAGAATATTTAAAAATAAGGAACAAAGGCTATACAGGAGTTCTTGGCACGCTGTAGCACCTCCTCTAAATGTTTGAAATTATTTTAAAATAAAAAGTTAAAGGAAAATCAGTTGCCTACCTAAATCCATTTTGTGTTTTCATATTTAGTGTATTTTTCTAGGACTGGTGAATCTTTACATAAGTGACTTGACAAAAAGCAAACAAAGTCCTAAAACTCTGGTGAAATACTTCAGCATAGCACTATGGCAACCTCCTATGAACATGTCTATAAAACTCAGAGATGTACATTTTTAAAAAACTAAATTCTTGTGAAACTATTCAGCACATGAGCACATGGCACTAAAGTATTTTATTTTCTTTTTCTTTTTTTTGTTTTTGAGATAGCGTCTCACTCTGTTACCCAGGCTGTAGTGGCGCCATCACCACTCACTGCAGCCTCGACCTCCCAGGCTCAGGTGATCTCCCCACCTCAGCCTCCTCAGTAGCTGGGACTACAGGTGCACACCACCACACATGGCTAATTTTTGTATTTTTTTTTTTGTAGAGAGGGGTTTTCACCATGTTGCCCAGGCTGGTCTCAAACTCCTGGACTTAAATGATCCAGCTACCTCAGCCTCCCAAAGTCCTGGGATTATATGTATAAGCCACTGCACCCAGCCAGCACTAAAGTAAATGTCCAAAAAGCATTGTTATTCCTTTGGTATTTCTTTAGGTGATAAACTTGACTTTCTAGGGAATTGGGAATTAACCTAGATATTTATGGATGAGACTCATTTTCTCTGGGATAAATCCACCACCCAGAATCTAAGGGCCAATTAAGAGACATGATCTTGACTTGTCTCAAGCCCCTACAGAGAATTCTGTGGTTTGGTCTTCAAAGAGACACCACCTCTACTCTTCCACAGAATGTCAGAATGATAAATGAGCTGTTTTCCCTCCCTTGTGTCTTGACTCAGGATATCCTCCAGGATGCCACAGTCCTTGTGTTCCACAACAGAAATCTTTCCTGCATTCCTGGCAGTCACTAAATTTAGGTATCTAGAAAATTTAGTTCTCATCTCTAATTTCCCTTTCAGTATATTCTTTCACCATCAGACTGGAAAAGCTCCAACACATCTCTAGAGAACATTAAAAAATCCCAGGGTACTCAGTTCTTGTGTTAGTTTGCTGAGGATAATGGCTTCCAGCTCCATCCATGTCCATGCAAAGGACATGATCTCATTCCCTTTTATGGCTGTATAGTATCCTATGGTGTATATGTACATTTTTTTTAAATCTAGTCTATCATCGATGAGCAGTTGGGTTGATTCCATGTCTTTACTATTGTGAATAGTGCTGCAATGAACATACATGTGCAAGTATCTTTATATTAGAATGATTTATATTCCTTTAGGTATACACCCAGTAATGGGATTAGTGGGTCAAATGGTATTTCACATCCTGCACATGTATCATGGAACTTAAAATAAAATAAAATTTAAAAAAATCCCAGGATAAACCAGTAAATGAAATTCTAATAGGAAATGTGTTTCATGTGAAAATGTAACCTGGTCATGTACTATACTCTGAAAAAGCCAGGAGAACTAATTTGCCGAATTGCACTTCTAAGTGTTCAAGTGAAATTCGACACTCAAAACGTTACACATATTGCCCAGAGAAAAGATCTTTTGAGTTCATTGCTCCCTCCTGAATTACGTGAAGAAATGGCTAAAATTCTCTATTTTGAGTTGGTTCTATTTGAGTTGGTCACAGGAATTTAAGAAAAACGTTTATCCTGCCCTCAATTTCTTCTTGGCTGTTTCAAAATAAAGCCAGAGGTAGGTATCCTTAGAAAATCACAACAACAAAAAGACCAAACAAACAAAACAAACAACAACAACAAAAAAAGCAGGAAAAAGAAAAAGAAGAAAACCCAACTAGATTAGACATTTGTGAATGAGTATCTGATACCTGACGTTGTCTCTGCCTAAAAAGTGAATTCCAACCTCTGTCACTTAGTTTGGTATTCCTGGAGATAAAAATACTCTTTACTATTTGGACATTGAGGACAAGATTATAGTTATGACCGCAAAACTGAATTTTTCAAGATGAAATTTCTTACTGGAATTCCTGTAGCACATGAGCTAATAAGATACCTTTTAACTTTTCAAGGTTTTAAGAATTACTACCAGTACAGCTTTAATACAAATAATGAAATATAATACAAATAATGTCTAGAGACTCAGAACGAGCCAATATAAAACAGATATTTTCTGTTTAATCCTGTAATGTCTTATTTATACTACGAAAATTTTCAAATATTTAAACTTGCTTCTGGCTTTTGTCTTGTTCTGTCCTCAGCTTTCTTTGTTACACATTTTAAAATGTTCTGGTTGCATGCCATTACAATATTACAACTTGTCTACCTATTAATTTATTTACAAGTGGTTTTAAACACATCTTTTAAAATGTAGACACCGTCTGGCTTTAGGAAAACACAACTCCTTCTGTGTTTGGATACTTTTCCTTCTCATTGTCCAAAGACCTTTCAGTTCTCCCCAGTACTTTGGTTTCTTCAGTTTTGAAAAGGGTAAACATGTCCCAAATCTTACGAGGTAGTCCAAATTGCAGATTTTATAGGCCAACATAAGTTTGGAAACTCTTCAAATGGGAGTTAAATTATTTCCTGTATAAGAAGCCAATGAACTTCATTTGTTCTTACCTTGTTACACTTGACTGCAGCAGCCAGTAGTGTCCTAATAACAGAGGCACTGAAGTGTCTGTTAATGTTAATGTAAAATGATAAACTTATATAAAATCTGAAAAAATGTTATCCTAAGTTGCTAAACTAAAAAACTTTTAGAATGTGTCTAATTATAAACAAATGTTCACTTCATTTGGGCCTAAGTCACTTCGTCTATGGAAACTCAACAGAAGAATGAGAACACAAGCACCAATTCTTTGTTATGAGAGGGTAAATGTGCCAGCTTGGTGTAGTTTTATGCAGAGAACACTTTTTCAGTTGCTCTCTTTTGATTCCCAGATCTTTCCTTAGAACTCTAAGTGTTCCATCATCGCATAGGACAGCAAGGTTTTTTGTTTTTTTTTTTTTTTTTTTTTTTTTTTAGACAGGGTCCCACTCTGTCACCGAGGCTAGAGTGCAGTGGTATGATCATGGCTCACTGCAGCCTCGACCTCGCAGGCTCAAGTCATCCTCCTACCTCAGTCTCTCAAGTAGGTAGGACCACAGGTATGTGCCCCTATGCCCGGCTAATGCGTGTGTGTGTGTGTGTGTGTGTGTGTGTTTTATAAAGATGGGTTTTCGCCCATTGCCCAGACTGGTCTCAAACTCCTGGGCTCAACTGATCCACCTGCTGTGGCATCCCACAGTGCTGGGATTACAGGAGTGAGCCACTGTATCCAGCCCAGCATTGGTTTCTTAATGTTAATTGGTGGTAACTGAGGAGGTGAGGGAGGGAAGGCAAGGTCTCTGCTAATTTGGGGAAAAAAGGGCCCTATTAAAACTAAAAAGGTTGCAGGACTTCTCAGAACCCATCATATGCTGCCGATGTGCAATTTGAAATTCCAAGAGAGGAAAATATATTGTATATAATTTTTCCAAATGTTTTTTCAATGGAACATGTCCCAATAAATTTTGTTGAACCTCTTTCCCTTTTATTCATTGCAAAGTTGCTCATTATTAAGGTTTACATTCAGTTAAATTTCCTACCTGAGGCCATTCCCAATTCCCTCAGTTAGCCTTCATCATGGCCACTTCTGCAAGTCACTGCAAGTTTCTAAAATCCTCATTTTTTAATGACTCCTCCTTTCCGTGGTGCAGGGATTGTGTCATTATTAACCACTAAATTAAAGATCTTCAGATAATGGACCATTCCTTATTCACCTCTTTTCTACAACACTTAACACATCCAAAACTTTGTGGGAACTCAATAATTGCTTACTGAAGGACTGAGGCCATCTATTTCCAATAAAATGTATTGATTTCAAGAATTCTTCTGGAAAATATAACATGTTTCTTTATGCATTTGAGAATGGGTGGATTCGACTTTTACTTTTAAATGTACCTTTATGCTCAGTTTAATACTGTTTTTAAGTGACAAGAAGAAATCACTGTAACCAAAACTTGTACTTAAAAAAATTCAAAAGTAACAAGAATCATGCAAGGTTGTTTTTATTAAGCTTTATATTCAGTTTACAGCTACATATTACAGGGATTATTTCATTTGACAAGCAGACTGACATCCTAGGAAATTTTTCAAAACAGTCCAAGGACTTTATAACTACTGGGAACAGAGCAATTTACTCTGCAGTTAACATGTATGTTAAGTACTTCAAGGAGTCACTAAGGGAAAGAAGCTAAATGCAACTGTTCCCTTTCTATAAAATGATTATCCTGGAAAAGCAGCTACAAAGAAAAACCACATAACTATGGCAAAGCTAGAGAGAGCATACATCCAAATTTGTCTTTTTATTTAGGATGGGACTTGGGGGTCACATTTCAGAAGGCAAATAATTCTTTCAGAACAAGCTACATGTCAAGTTTTCTATGGGTAGTATTAATACTAATATGATTTAGCTTATGTTTAAAAAAATCAAGAAAAGAAAAATTTTGTCTTTAAAATCTACTATATTAGTGACTGTAGGAGATGCTTAGCTATTGAAGAGCTTCTCTCCACTCTTGTATTTTCTTTATGAGTTCTTCTGAGAGATTTTCACCGTGACTGTTTTGACCTCTGTGTATTCATGGAAACCGTACTCTCCCCTAGAGAGAAGGAAAACAAACCCACAAACACCGTTTAGCACAGCAATGTATATATGCTATAGTTCATGTTTGTACAAGTTTGTTCTTGTTTTACTGGCTAGGGACAATAGAAAGTATTTCTTGTGTACAGAGCATCTCATATAGTAGCTAGCCAATCGTCAGCTTTCTGGTCTTACACAGATTCCCTTGTGGGGAAAATTTTCTTTAAAACTTTCAGTTGATTTCTCACAGAAATAGTCCCCTTTTGACATTATTCTACTTGATTTTAAAAACTCTAACTGCAGATGCAACAATGTCATCTTGGAAAAATGAAAAGAAAACAAAAAGCTCTAAAACTACTCAAAAGACAATTCAACTCAACAAGAATTTTGTCATTTCTAGTTTAGATTGAAATAAGACGGACATACGACAAGAGGAGAAGTAGCAATATATGATCACTACAAGTTCTACTCTAGTTCTACAGTTTTGCTGTAGTTTTACTGTAGAACTAGAGTAGAGCTTGTATTCACCATGTGTGATTGTCACAGAAGTGGGAAGGGGATAGAAATTGAACATGGTTTCATTTCTAGTCTAAGGTGCCCTAACATGGCTTGAAACAAAATATTTTGCAGCAGTAGTTTCAGCAAAATCTTTTGATTCTTGGCAAAACAAAAACCTGACCTTTGTTGTTTGAAGTTTTTTTTTTTTTTTTTTTTTAATTGTTTTCTTTTAAGAGGAGGAAGATGATAGATTGGTCTAAATTCAGGCTCTTGGGCTTTTTTGTAGTCTTGGTTTTTCCCCTTTATGCAACCTCCTCTATCCCCCAACATTTTCTTGTATAACTCTTAAGTTCAACCCAAACAATCAGGAATTAACGTGAGTCAATCAGTTTGGACTCTGGGACCTTGTTATCAGGTTTATGGGGACCTCCCACCAGGTTTAGAAACTGACTGAAGAGATGACTTGTTGAAGAGATGACTAAGAAGACTGGGCTCAGTTATTCTCTATATTGTTTTGATGAGAGGATCAAATTACATGTATGTAAGAGTAGTCTCAAAATCATAACACTCACGCACATGTAGGCTTACAGAAGAATAAGATCTTGATCCTTTTTTACCCCTCCCTTCTTGTGATATAGACAGGTATGTGGAAGACATCATTTTCTGCTGGGTAACCTAATACTCTTACACTGATTATTTTCTTGGGCAATTAAGCTTTTGAAAATACCTTTTAAAAGCTTCAGTGAGCATGTTCCTTAAAGTAATGAAAGGGCTTAGCCTCAATTGTCTGAAATCCATTAAAAGATAATATTTTAATAAGTATTTTATCTCAGGGTTAGATCAATCAACCCATGACTTTCACCAATAGGTTTTCTATTGTATTTTGGGTCACATAGACACTTGAAGCTCTCAGGAGAGTAATAAGTGGGATTATTGTCATATTCAGGCTGAAATATGTCCTGCTCCTTAGAATTCCTATGCCTATACTGCATCTACAACATAGCCCCAAACATCTGTTTGGATTTCTCTTCATCTTACTGTGTCTGTGAATTACTGTTTGTAGACTTCTAAAATCTTCAGTGTACAAATCACCTGGGACCTTATTCAAATACTGATTCTGATTTAGTAGGTCTCGAGTGAAGCCTGAGTTGGCACTGGTAATAAGTGTTTGGAAATAATGTGACCCAATATTACAAACAAGCATACTGGCATAGAGGCCCTTTCAACCTTACATAGATTCATTTATTGGTAATAAACTTGCAAGTGATATCAACCTATGCTGCTTCTCCAGGGTTCACACTGGGAAAAAAAAAAAAGGTACTAGCACCACATTACATCTGATTTCCTCTCTGTACCCAGGATTGAGACTGGCACTAATTAAGTAGGCACAGAAGAACTGTTTGCTGAACAGACTTGGTAAATATCCTCAAGAAAAAAAAAATTCATTTGTGTTCTCACTATACAACCATTAGTTTACACTTCCTTGTTCCCCTTTTCTATGGAACAGCAGGAAAAAAATATCATGTGAGGTGCTGAGAGCCAATTAAGTTTAAAACAGCATACTAGCAAAGTCTTAAAGGATCTATGCTAACCTAAGTGAAACTGAGTACAATTACACAAAGGGAGAAATTTCTGTCTTTTCTCTAATCCCAGTGCCAACACTATGATCAGAGATGCAAAATCAAGGTTTGCATACTCTGTATCACCTTCAAACACATTGGGGTCCTCATAACACCATTTTTGGCTCTTTGAGGACTCTGTTCTCAACTGATCAATTCTGTCTTTCTATTGTTGCGGAAAATTTGTAAATTAACTCTTGGGAGTCATTTGAGGTTATCACCTGAGTAATAACTTGTAACTCTTGGAACATCTTGCAGCAAATGACTTGCTTATTAAGTTCACCAAATTTGGTTTCAGGTAGACTTTAACTGTAGCATTCTCAAGTTGAATTTTTGAAGTTAAAAAAACCACACACACACAACTTTGTCATTTGTCTTTGAAAGAAATTATCTATACCCACGTTCTAGATTTTTAGGAAATTACTGATGGTTGATTCCTGTTTTCAGTCCTTCTCTTATTTGATTTCTTTATGCCTTCACTTTAAAGTCTGACCAAATTATGTTCAACGAAATTGACATGTTTGGTCTACTTTAGTCGTGCATTCCTTTTGATTATTTTATCTTTAATGTTCTCAGTGAAATGTGTTGTTAGATAACCAGGCCAGCAACGAACCAACTGCCCTTCAGAGAAATCCAACCTTTGTTCTTACTTTTTGTACAAAGTAATTAGTTTTGCCAAGATATTCTCCAGTAATAGAAAGAGAAGAAACAAGGGAAGGAAGAAACCCATTTGTTGAATTTACACTTTGTGGCAGTTACGTGGTTAGGGATTTAATATTCAGTATGTCATTTAACTCTCACAAGAACTCTCATTCCATCTTAAGTGGAATGGGAACATCTTCATGAAATATGAGAAAGTAGAGGCTCAGAAGTTAGGTAGCTTGAACTGGGGTGCATGGCTAGCAAGTGGCAGAATCAGGAATCAAATTCAGCTGGTCAGACTCCAGTAATATTTTCTCAGCTACACCATGCATTTTTGATGGGTTAATCTTTTGTTCTACCTTAGCAACATTCTAAATATATCCATGGCTTTTCACTACTCCACTAATAAAATCTAAGTCAAATTTCTTAAGTACAGGACTTCTTAATCTGTATCATATGTAACTCTGAAATCATATTTTTCATCCCCATAAATCCATACCAATCAACCAAATTAACTAGCCCCTCAACATACCACATGTAATGTTCCATGCAAGAAAGCTCTCTTCTCTGCTAACTGATATCCTACACTTGCTTTCTGCCCTAGAGGAAGTTTCATCTCTTCTGTTAGGAGAAGTTTTCTTCTCCATCAACTGCCATTAAGTTTTCAACCACTGGATTTCCACTGGGGTCAGAACTATAGAATCTTAAGCATGGAATAGAGGTTAAAAGATCTATTTGCTTCTTCCATTCTTATCCACACCCACAATCCTTGGCCTTGTCTGACAGATGAAAATAGCGATGGTTAGAGAGATGCCATCCTGACTCTTACACTCTGGTAGTGTCTAGGTTTTCTTCAGTACTTTGCTCTGTACTTTAATTGCTTCTCTACCTCCATAGGATATGGAGTCCCAGTGTATTACTACTTATTTCATAGTGTATGTAGGTTATTTTGCATGTCTTTTTACATATTCCTCCTGCCACCACAGTTATGTAGAGGATGGAATGCAGTGTCATGTCTCCGGGGTTGCTAGGACCTTACACATAGCAAGTGCTTAATGAATGAAAACATATTAAGAAAGTAGACTGGTCATTTCATAATTTTCTCATTTCACTGACTCCCCGGAGATATTTGTTTCCTTGTGATTTTGCTGATTCATTAGAGTACAGTACTCAACTATTTACTGCATTTAGAAATTGAGAAACACACATTTTCATTTGCTAATTATAAAATGAGCAAGTTTACAATCTATGTTTGATACTATAAGATTTCTATTTTTTCTTCATAAATGTTTACATTAATACATATAAAAAGTTTTAAGAAATAAAATGATTAAAATTGCTTAGAATCAACTAAGTATATTGCCACTACTTTCTGTATTTACATATATATGTGCATTCTTAAAAAGTCTATATACCCTGGTTTCAAAAGTAATTGAAATTTCATAAATGCATTTATATATAAATATTCTTAATCTAGTCACTACTATAAAACATGTTTTCCTCAAATTTCTTTTTAGGTTTAAATTTTAGTACTAAAAATAACTCCTTATGGTAATTAAAAATTTTAAAGTCTACATCAATAATATCTCAACAAATGGGAATCATTCCTCTTACACTGAAATTTCCTTTACATAAGTCACCTAATTTACTTATGTAAATGGTTTATTCAAATAACTACAGTGTTTACATTTGCACCTTTCTTACAATCACCAATTCATAGCTTCCACCTCTTTTCTGGAAATGTTTCCCAAATGGATTACATTCATATATACAGCAGCAATTGTAAAAGCAAGCAACATTACAATCACCAATGTAAGTTGCTTAATATAGTCCCTAAAATATAGTAGGAACTTAGTAAATTATGTTGTCTTCTGCAATCACCTTTTGCACTATGGACTACATCCAACATTTAATAAGCTATTTGGTGCTATGAATCTCCAGGAAAGAACAGAGGCAGGTTTTATTTAAGGTGAAAACTATGAGTTAATTCCCTGGGAATGAAAATCATTTTCATAAAAATAAATATTTATCTTAATAGAACGTTAATCTTACAGTTCTCGTCCATTTCCAGACATCTTGAATCCACCAAAGGGACACTGGGCACTTACCACGCCATAGCAATTCACCCTGAAGAGAAAGAAAAGTGCATTATAGACAATACTTAATGTGTGAAAAGAAACCTCCTTTTTGAAAGTTTTAGAAATTTAGAAAGCTCCTTACAAACTCCATTAATTTCAATATAACATACTCATCTTGATATAAAAAGCAGCACTATAAATTAGAATGCAGACATATTTGGATACACACTACCTAGAAACAAATGAATAGTGCAACCGCATATGTAGACAGCCATTTTGGTCATACATTGTGTCCCTGAGAAGTGATAGTCTGAATTTATAAAAGATAGAATAGTCACTATGCTGTAGGGGGAAGGATATGGTTTGCTAGAAGCTAGAAGTTGTTGGATCGGTATTCATTACTGCCTATATATGGATCAGCTTGTAATTCTCTTGATATTTCTGTACTTAACAGGCTAGAATCAATTTTCTTTCAATTGTAATATGTATTATATTACTCAGTTAATTTTTTCCCCATTAATTGCATTAATTGGTTAAATAAATTGCTTAAACAGAGGCCTTGGCAGGAGTTGGGTTTAATTATTATTTATTCTCTGTCATGTTTCATAAAGTGTTTGAAGATACTTGTATAAACAAACATAATTACATGAATGGGAGTAATTAGAGTCCAACAAAAAATTACAATAGAAGATCAAGATGGGGAAAATTAGAATGCAGTTTTGCAGACCATAAACAATATGTTTAGCTTTAAATTTACTGGTGGCCAAAGTTAGCAAAATCTAATTACGTACATGATTCTCATTATACACAAGAGAAAAACACTTTTTAAAGGAGATTTATGTTTATACTTTTCTTTCCCTTCATGCTATTTTAATAGGTGGACAACAATGTGGCTTCAAGAGCCTAGGTTAGTAGCTGGAGACTGAGGCAGGAGGATCACTTGAGCCCAAGAGTTCGAGACCAGCCTGGGCAACATAGCAAATCCTTGCCTCTACAAAAAAAATTTAGAAAACCAACCAACCAAACAAACAAACAAAAAACCAGGGTGGCTTCCAGATAAATTGTATGATACTTTGAAGACTTTGGTCATTACTTTTATCCTGAGATAACATTCAGATGTTTTCTTTGTTAAAACACTATCCCAGTTTCCAAAGTTCCACATTCTCACTGGACCGTAGAGTTCTTAATTATGTCTCTCATCCTGGAGGGATAATTCCTTTAATAAATTTACACTTATAAAAGGCAGTATTGTCTCAGATTTGTTTAACTGCCCTTTAAATTGCAAAATCAAATACCTACTTTGAAATTAGGAGTAAAATTACTGTAACTCTGGAGTTCAATAATTTTCCTGAAAACACCAAGCAGCTATTAGGTCTGGGACAATGCCAGAAAATTATTATCTTCTAGGATATATAGTAACAAGATGGTCCCCTCTGCTTTTCCTAATAGAGGAAATTCCTGATTGGGGATTCCCAAGACCCTCAGTGGGGTGATGTCATAACAAGCTTCATCAAGCAAGCATGGAACATTCTGCTAGTCGAAAATACAAAACCTGAAATTTGTCTTTGTTAAAAAGTGCAGAGAATAAGTTTGCTCATTTTACTGTAGACTAGAAATGAAACTGTTTTTACTGTGAATTAACAGAGAACTGAGAAATGTTCACTTGGCAAAAACTTTGAGTTCAAAATGTTATCTGTCATCTGTAAGCAAGTGTTTCCTCATGTGTAAAGTGGAGATGATAATATTTAATAGGATTGTTTCAAAGTATGCGTAAGATTGCATGAAGCGTATTCCTGTTGTAGTACTTGGTATGTATATCTTCAGTAAATGACGATAATATACATACACACAGTCACTATGCTGAATTTTATTAATGCTTTTATCATAGGCAAATTCTATATTTATTGCTAGCTATACTGACTATTCAAGAAGAACTTGCTGAATTTTATTTAAGAGCCTCCCATAGGCCCACTTCTTATTGCTGTTACAATGGCAATTAAATTGCCACATGAGCTTTGAAGGAGAAATTCAAACTATAGCACTGATATAATTTGTGTTAATGTACACCCTCCCCTGCCCCAAATCCGTTTATACACTTTTAAAGCCCCCGAGATTATTCTAACGAACAGCCAGGACTGAGAACCACAGCCTTAGAATATAGTATAGGTCCAGGCCATCATGGTGGCTCAGGCCTGTAATCCCAGCCCTTTGGGAGGCCAAGGTGGGTGGATCACTTGAGGTCAGGAGTTTGAGACCAGCCTGGCCAACATGGTGAAACCCCGTCTCTACTAAAAAAAGAATAAAACAAAATACAAAGATTAGCTGAGCTTGGTGGTGCATGTCTGTAGTCCCAGCTACTTGGGAGGCTGAGGCAGGAGAATCATTTGAACCCAGGAGGCAGAGGTTGCAGTGACCCAATATTGCACCACTGCACTCCAGCCTGGGTGACAGAGCGAGACTCCATCAAATAAATAGATAAATAAATAAATAAAGAGAGAGAGAAAGAGAAAGAGAGAGAGAGAAGGAGAAAGAGAGAGAGAAAGAGAGAGAGAGAGAGAAAGAAAGAAAGAAAGAAAGAAAGAAAGAAAGAAAGAAAGAACGAACAAACTGCATAGGTCTGATCTAGGTGTGACTTAGTGTTGGGAAGGAAAATAATCTTGGGCTATTGCCAGGACCAAGGGGCCAAAATGAGGCTAATGGGGCCAAAGTGACCAAAGACATAGTCTGGAGACTGACGGTTGAGTATAGAATGCAGCAGTTTGAGAGGTATAGACTTCATGTTTATAGTCTCTTGATTAAAGTATAAAAATAAGAGATATAAACTAGGTCAAAAATGGGAGAGGGAGGGGATCTTCAAAATTCAATTTTTAAAAAATAACTTCAATTATCTCTAATCCTAGAGTAAGAAGGCTGATACAAGAATTAAATATTTGCATACACAAGGGTACCAAGTAAGTATTGCTTACTGGTTAAACAGAACTTATTCTTTTACCTCCCTGTATACAGCATAGTACCAAGTGCCCAGAAATTACTTAGCAGTTCTTATATTGTGTTAACCAAACATCAACACAATATTTTTGGTAAGCAATTTCAAGAAGCTAGATAAAGTTAAAGAGAATATCCTCCCTAAAGTTCTTCCAATAAAACTTCTTCTTTTTTTTTGAGACAGAGTTTTGCTCTTGTTGCTGGGGCTAGAGTACAATGGCATGATCTCGGCTCACTGCAACCGCAACCTCCGCCTCCCGGGCTCAAGCAATTCTCCTGCCTCATCCTCCACGTAGCTGGGATTACAGGCACCACACCCAGTTACTTTTTGTATTTTTAGTAGACATGGTGCTTCACCATGTTGGCCAGGCTGGTCTCAAACTTCTGACCTCAGGTGATCCACCCGCCTCAGCCTCCCAAAGTGCTGGGATTACAGACGTGAGCCACCGCGCCCAGCTTTTGTTTGTTTTTCAAGGCAGCAACTGCTTTTCTAGAGAAGGATAGGTAATTCCAAATGAAAAATCCAAGTCTGGAAAGGTTCAAGGTAGTAATCCATTAATGTGGTTATTACTGAAAAGACTACATTACTTAGGTTGGACTTACCACACTGTTCCTGCCTGCAGAGCAGAGGAGATGGTTACGGCTTTATCAATGTCATTGGTAAAGACTCCTGCCGATAAGCCATAGAAAGTATTGTTTGCTCTTTTGATCACGTCATCTAAAGATTTAAACTTCATGATTTGCTGCACTGGTCCAAAAATCTGTACCACAAGAAATAAATAAGTAAAAATAATAGGTTAAAATGAAAAATGATATTGTAGACTTTTTTTCCCTATACACTATCCTACATTGATTAAGATTTTGTTGCTCATCTCAAACCTATGTGTGAGAATCCAAATAGTTAACTGCAAAAATGGTAGGTGAAAACAGATAGTTAAATTTCAGTTTAACTATCAGTTGTTAAATTTCCTTGGAAGAAGAAAGGGTACAAATAATTAAGGCAATATTAAGTTTCTAGATGTTGGAATTAAGCTTTCAAGAACTTATGATTGTGCAACAAATCATTAACTTCAGAATTTCTTTTTCACTTGGGAATATTTTAAATTCACTCTCTAGTTTTTCTTATCTTCTAAGTCACTACATATAATTACAAGCCCCAGAAAGCAATCTACTGGATAAATGAACAGGCAATGATTAATAATAATAATGCTTTAAACACCTGTATGTCATTGGTAAAATATTAACTATTCTAGTATACTCAGTAGAATAATTACTAATTACTTTTCATAATTAGCCAAGTTAGGTAAACATCATGAACTTTTAGTCTACTCTGTAGCAAAGTCTTAGGCAACTTAAATATATCAAACAGAATTGTTCATTACTGCAAGAGCTTATACATTCTAAACCATCCTATTCTAATCAAAGCAGGAGTTCATTGGTAATGGCTATAACTGCAGGACAGAAAACAAAAATCACAATTTGCTTACTCTAGCCTAAATTACTCTTTTGCTTTCACTAAGTGCCTGGTTACTGCAGCCCAAACTCAATTCACCCTGTATCTCAGCCTCAGGTAGAAGAAAAACAACTGGATTTTCTCTTTAAAATTAAGCTCCTGTATTTCCATATGGAAAAAAAAAATTCCATATAGCTCCTGTATTTGATCTATTAAGATCAAATAAAGACTCCTCTGAAATTACCAGAATGTTCTGGGAAATGTGAATGAAGGGAGACAAAAACCAGAAATGATAAACGGTTTTCTGGTGTTCACCACTGATTTAAGTGTCAGAAGGGAGGGGCTACTGCTCAATAGAGGTTGAGTGCAAATCTTAACATTATAAATCGAATCATATTTGAATGTAGGAACCATATACACAGCTGCTACTCTAATAATTGTGTTCATATTTTACATAATTTTAATTGAACACAGCACATAGCTCCAGGCTCCTACTTTGAAGTAGTAAGCTAGCTGTTCTCCTATATATTAACCTATTATAGGAACACAATAAATGTTTCCTTAATTGAAGATTGTTTTCCACCTCTTATCTGGTATTAATCAAGATATGCAAGAATGAAAGGACCAAGAACACACAGAAGGTAGGGAGTGATAGAGGAGACAAATGCTGTTTTCAAATACATGGATGGCTGTTATGTAGAAAAAGGCTATAGGGCAAACATGGAACCAGAAAGTAGAACCTATATAATTATCTCTTTTGTGATGAGAACACTTAAAATTGACTCTCTTAGCAATATTCAAGTATATAATGCATTGTTATGAATTACAGTCAGGATATTTATGATAGCTCTCTTGAACTTATTCCTCCTAATTGAAATTTTGAATCCTTTGACCAACATTTCCCAACCCTCATCCTCCACTCCCCCAAGCCTCTGGTAACCACCATTCCAATCTCTGCTTCTATGAGTTCTACTCTTTGAGATCCCACATATAAGTGAGATAATGCACTATTTGTCCGTTTACGCCTGTCATATTTCATGGAGCATGAATTTTCCAGGTTGTTGCTGCAAATGACAGGATTCTTTTCCATTTTTTTTTAAAGTTGTGAACGCAGCACCTAAAAATTGTTAAGCATCCAGAACTCTGTTGGCTGGACAATTGTGGCTGGCCCCATGGATCCCTTAGTATTTTTTAGTCTCTATCACAAATAACTTAAACCTCTATCAAGAACAGAATAAAGAGTAACACTGACAGAGAAAGATGTTCCAAAGTGCTGGGAATTTTAAAGGGACACTTGTATACACACATACAGATGAAACATGGCAACGAAAAGAACAGAACAGAATGAAACCATTTACCTCCTCTTTGGCAATGCGCATCTCATCTGTAACATTAGAGAACACCGTGGGCTGGACAAAATAGCCTTTATTCCCCCACGGGCCTCCTCCACATTCCAGTTTGGCCCCTTCTTTCTTCCCACTCTCAATGAGGTCAAGTATTTTATCATATTGTTCCTTGTCAATCTATTTGAAAAATATCACATGAAAAGAAAAAAAGTAGTCACTTGTAAAGATAACACATTACTGGGCCTGTTAACAAAGGCTTCAAAATGCTAAAATATTGCAATTAAACCAGATATTGAATCAAAACAGCTAACAGAGGCTCAGATTCATTCTTTGGATACATTTTCTTCTCATGACTTTTAAGGGAAAAGTCTCTTGAAGATAGATATTTGTATTTAACATTTGTTTTATAGTTATATAGGAAAAGCATTCAGCACTGCAAACACATAAAAACCTTTTACACAATCATCATTTATTCTCTCTGGTAGAAATGCCTGTTAATCTAAATACATTTACCGGGAAACTATTGTCCTGGCTGAAATGAAAGGAGGGAAAAGAGAAAAAGAGAACTTTGATACTGGGTTTAATTAGATCTGTTGGGAAACAGATGCTTTAAGACTGTTCTTAGAAGACTCCCGAGCCTCTGTTTGATCTCCCCATTTCTGAATCACCCCCTCTGACCTGTCCGATGCCCTTGGATATCCCATTCTTACCATAGTCTGGGCACCCTTCCCAGTTCTGGTCCCACTGGGACAGTAGGTAGGTTTGCTTCGAATTCTGGCCTGTCCTGAATGTCACCATTCTGCTTTATTAAATGAGCCACATCTAAATAGATGCCAGGTATTAGAGAACTTAAATGGTCTTTATTTAAACACTATTTTTAAAAGGAAAATAAACGAGTTCAGAGTTGTGGTTGTGAACACCAGGAACACATACCTTTCCTTCAAGCACTGAAATCGGGGGCTCATTTTTGTCTCAATTTCTATTTTGTGATGTTGAATGACTGGGTGACTCTTGGATTCCAAGTCACTGCTGAGGGCTGCCTATCTCAGGTGTAGCAGGGGTTAAGGATTAAAGGAAAAACAGGAGATGTAGGAGCTAAGATGGGTTGGAGGGTGGAAGCTCTTGTAGGTTTAACTTCCCACTACTTGAAAATTTTATGTTTCACTTTCTCTGATTCTGCAAATCTTCTCTACCTTCCAAAGCCAAGAAAAGGCTTCCATAAAGTTATTTCTAACTGGACACAGTCCAGCCCCCATATCTAACTAGATTAAGCACTGTTTGAAACTAGAAACTATTTTCTAAAATTTGGCACAATATTTGGTACAATGTTGCTCAACGGTCTTTAGTGCAATATTTAATATAATATCCCAGAAGGAAAATACTCGTTCATTTCTAGCAGATTAAGGAAATTGTAGTGTTAAGAAGAAATATTTAAATTACTACATAGGTTGAATAGTAGCAGAATAAGGGGTGGGG
Source organism: Theropithecus gelada (assembly GCF_003255815.1). NCBI lineage: Eukaryota > Metazoa > Chordata > Mammalia > Primates > Cercopithecidae > Theropithecus > Theropithecus gelada. Next base: position 86,373,471 of record NC_037683.1, read on the forward strand.
TGAGATAAATTCTGCCTGGGTAAGATATTCTAGTTTCTCAATAAATAGTCAAGGGTCCATGTACCTCTATATAAAGCTTTCTGTCTTATTAGAACATATTAATCTGACTATGCCCTCAACATCATGATATTTGGTTTTTATTTCAAGATATATTTTCCAAGTCATCATGTTTTCCTGCCTGTGACCACATTGAATAACCGGTGCCAATCCAATCCCTGCGTACATACTGGAGAAAAGGGCTGAAAAGACTTATTTGTCGGAAAACTTAGATGGTCACTAACTTATAAAACTACAGGCCTTCGTACTTCCGTGCCTTGCTAGTGACAATGTGGTCCTACAACCAGCAACTGCAGCATCATTTGGTAGCCAAATGTGCTTCTTTCACCCCACCTCAGATCTACTGAATCCCCAGGCACAGGAAAGACTGAGGAACACTGTGATGGAGCTTGGGACTACAAACAAAAAATTAAGCTCTACTTAGGGACTGGTCAGTTTTATCTGGCTAATTTTGATTCACCACAAATACAAACCTTCTTCAGAAGGCATCAGATTGACGATATATAAACTTGACCTTCTTTCTGGACACCAGGGAGTGTTCAATAATGTTAGGATGTAGCTGGGGCTCTTTTATGTGATGGGCCATTGGCCTATGGGCTAGTCTATGAAATGTAATAGGTAGGTCATGATATTGTAGCAGTCTCAAAGGAAACATTTTAATGTGTTTGAATGGGTAAATTCTTTAATTCCTTAGGCTTAATGGGTTAAAGAAGATGAATTGAGAAAAAGCACTTAGATGTTCTAAAATTATTCAGAAACCATGTATCAACAAAAGCAATGAATAGATATAGAAGTCATTGATCTGTATGATAATTGTCACCATAGGTATAAATGGAAGCATGTAATTTTTATTTATTTACTAGACATTTGAGCATGTGGACCAAGCACTCTGATGGATGCATTTTATAGATTATCCAATTGCACTGCAGAAGATTGAGGTTTCTATGCCCATTCTACACATAAGACAATAGTTTCAGGGAGGTTGGATTTTAAATCTAGCCTGTAACTCAAAGGTCCATCTTTCCACACTATTATAAGGTGCAACTCTGTGATAATTTTAATACAGTTTATGTGGATATCACAATTTCTTTTTCAAATGAAAATACTAATTTTTCCAAGTTTAAGACAATATATATTTTTTTCTATAAAATCAAATAGGAAAATCACTTGAAATATGAAAAAATATACACACATGAATGCACAGATACAATACAAATATACAAAGTATACATATGTATTTTGTAATTGCTCTAACCCCCAAATACTTTAAATTTGTAATCTTCAAATTTTTTTTAAACTTTAATTTTTTTCCCCAAAACAAATCTCTTTGACCATTATTTTTTCTATAACTGTTTTGATGTTATATTTAATGAGGAAGATTGTATAATTGTATTTAAAAGCCTCAGTTTACTCAACGATCCCTGGATGAGGCAATAGGCTAAAGCTTAGTGAATGAGTGTCCCCTTTGCATAAGTTCTTTCTCCTAACAACAGATAAATATTTAATGGTAGAGGAGCCCAGAGCTTTTTAGTCTTGTTTCTCCAAATTCGAACATACCTACTTATCCTACTGACTCCATCCCTTCTCACCAAGGTAATGACAACTTAAAATGTCCCTAAACATTGCCAAATGTTCCCTGGGCAAGGGAGCAAAATTGCCCCTAGTTTAGAATTACTGCTCTAGAACAAGACCCCAAAGGGCAGGAAGAAATTCACAACCAAAGATCCAGAAGCTTAAACAAACAATGAACTGAGAACTATGCAAGGAAGAGGGAAAGGTGATCTTTGGTTAAGAAAGAGAGAGACCTTTATTGATAATAAAGACTACAAAGAAAACTGAGTGCCTAAGGGAATAACTGGGCTTTAACAACTGAAATAAAGTTTGCCACAAAGGAAACTCAGGACCTTTTAGGACCCCAGACTGCCATTAGGGACTCAGAGTAACTGATGACTTGCAGAGGATTTAGGATGGCAGCTGAGATGAAGGATTGAGGAGGAAAAAACGGTAGGAAGGTATAAGAACTTCAAAGCGGACAGAGAACTGTATATAGGAATCAAGAGGTGTGCAGATTGAGGAAAGCAAAAAAATTAGAACATTTGTTATTTTTCCTCATGTATTTAATTCCCAGCATGGCTGGTAAACTGTTTCTAGGATGAAAACTGGGCAACACAAAAACAGGATGATTCCATTTTCATTGGGAGTTAGATCGCTTTTAATCACCAAACTGGCACAGCATTCTTACCTAGGAAGGTGTTCAGATAGGAAGTAATCTTATTCAATAAAATCTAGGTCTAAAGAGGATACTTTATTCCTCTGCCCTGAAAATGCTATCCTTTCTATTTTATACTTACCTGAGGGCCTTGAGTGACTCCTGGGGTCAGAGGATTTCCAAGGATATACTTCTTAGCCCGCTCAACACTCCTTCGAACAAACTCATCATAAATTGATTCTTCCACAAAAATCCTGGATGCGGCTATACAACACTGGCCCTGGTGGTAGAACACCCCATGGTGTGCAAATTCAACAGCATTGTCCACTGCAAAGAAGACATTCACATTAAAGATATACTTCCTAAAAATTATGTATTTTATATATTTCTCAGAGGCACATGGAGATAAAGAAAAATTATGAGTGGTAGAGTCAGACATGGGCTCAATATAGTTTGCCTCCTACCAGCCAGGTGGCAAATTAATCTTTCTGATCCTCCATTTACCATGGAAAAAAGAGCAACATACAGAATCTGAAAAAATAGTGGTTACTATTACAACTTTAATATGGACATCACCAAGAATGTAGATTTGATCATGAGATTTGATCATGAGATCAATGATATAAATCATTGGAAATGATTTATATAAATATCTCCACTTATACAATTAGATGACTGAGATTATTTCTTTCAGGCCCCAGATTTTAAACAGATAATAAATAAACCTGACATTTCTATTGAATTAAATAATTTCAAAATATCTTAAATGCTCTACTCAATAGGAAATGTGATCTCTGTGGGAAAGAAAAACAAAATAAAAATAACTAAAAAAATAAAAAGCACTAAACTTAGAATCACTCACTCACCTTATGATTTTATTCCAGCAAAGACATTTTCAAAATTTATGTAAAGTATACCGTATTATTTCATATGCGCCTATAAACTCTTATTTTAGGTGATAAAACGTGCATTAAAAGGAGGAAATAGGTTGCTTCATTAGTAGACTCTAAACAAGAATAAAATTTTCTTTGCATTTTAATTTTCTAAATGCTGAAGATTCAATTCAATGTTATAGCAACTGGTTATTATTATTATTTATTTTGTGAACTAATTACATCTGCTTAAGTTGTAGCAGCAGCAGTTTTCAGACTGTCTTAGTAAAATTAGAAACCTGTCATGTTTATAGACTATTTCATAAGGTAGTGTGTTCTAACATACTTCAATTAAGATCAAAACAGCGACATAGGCTAATTCCATGAACCATTTGTATTTACAGCCTCAAACAGATTATGCAGTTGTGAAAGTAAAAAGAATGTTTGACCATGCATTTCTCCTAATTAACTTCTATTTAGGATATAATTGGGAGATTCTACTTGGTAATATAATCAGAATGAACCTAAAATATTATATAGTGGAGTTACATCAAATTTGTAGGTTTAATATACATAAACTCCACTATACTTGCTAGAAAAAAATATTTAAATTTTAGGTATAATTTTCTTCTGATCATTTCATTTAATGAGTGTATGACCCAGAGTGAAGGGAGAGGGCAAATGTGAAACTGCTGTCTTCTCAGTTGGTCTCAATCCAAGTCCCATTCTGGAGTATTTCATTAGCTCAATGAAATGTTAATAATCACTGATACAGGATTTTAAAAATACACCATGGCACTTAAATGCAAAATGTTTACATCATCTAGGGTTCAGCTGAGGAAATAGCAATCTATTCTAAACCAGGAAGAAATTGTGTCTATTATCTATGTGTTATAACTTTAGGATGATTTAAGAGATTTTCAAGAGTAATTCTGGACTCTAATTCCTTACACTTTGATGTTAGAAGCAAATGCTTTTTTTCCTGAAAGTTCAAGTTCACTTTTGGCATTATCAGACACCAAAAACGATGAAGGATGAAAAGTTAACAAAGTGGCTTCTACTCACAGTCAGCATCAGCTAACACAATGCAAGGGCTCTTTCCTCCCAGCTCCAGGGTCACCCTCTTCAGATTGCTTTTCCCGGCAGCTTCTTTGATCAACTTGCCTACCTGAAAGGGAGCATTACAAAGGAGGAGGCTTACCCAGCTCTCATGAACACAGGTTGATTTAGCATTCTAAATTTATGTGATGTGTGTGCCACGGTAAAATTTCATTTGGGAGAAACACCAAATGGCATTTTTTTTTTTTGAGACGGAGTCTCACACTGTCACCCGGGCTGCAGTGAAGTGGTGCGATCTTGGCTCACTGTAACCTCTGCCTCCCGGGTTCAAGCGATTCTCTGGCAAAATGGCATTTTTAAAGATTTGGCACTTTAGATATAAAAAGGCCCCTCGTCCAAGCATACAGACATAAAAGGAATCAGAAAAATGCTGATTTTTCTTCATCAGCAAGAAAGCAGAGATATAGAACATAAGTCATATTGATGGCTACACAGGTTATTTTTAATTTTAATCAGAATTTCATCTCTCTACAGATTGACCAGACTTATCATGAGCCAGTCGCAACTTAGCTATTTCATTTTTTATCCCTCTTCTGGCATCCAGATAACTCTATCCAGTCAAACCGACATATTCACTACCTCTTGAATCTCATCCTTCTTCTCATCATTTGTCCACCCCAACTTGGACTGCCTTCAAGTTCTATTCTTCTTAGGGGTCCAGCTGATATCTTAGCTTCTCCTTAAATCCTTCTCTGATGACACTAGGTCAGATACTAGAAGAAATGATACGACCATTTCTTTTCCTAGTCTCCCAAATACCCTCATGAAGGCTCCTTCAGAGTCTGATTCAGATTGTATCATCTGTATAGAAATACATTTCCCAAATAGATTAACTCCACGGTAGCAGTAACAATAACGTATCACTGCATACCTCTCCTCATTTGTATCTATGACAGAAGGCTCATTTAACTGTGGATTGACAGTCTCTCTATTTCTTTCTTTCTCTGTCTTCCCACCCAACACACACACCTTTGAACAGTGGAACTGGATGAAAGAAATGGGATATGTGCAGCTACTTCAGTTAGCCGGAATCCTACAGTTCTGGTTTTTTCTTTAATGCTAGTTTGCTCTTTTCAGAGAAAGACTGTTTTCAATTATTTTTTCCTTTGTGGATCACTTCCCATCAAGATTATTTACTATAGTTGTTTCTGGTTTTTCTATCTCTAAAAACTTGGCTGATTCTACAATTATTTCTTTTTTATTATTTGTATGGCAGCCTTAATCCACCAACATCTTCTTTGCCTTTCTTTTGTAAAGGAAATTCACTATTTTGCTTCTTTTATTTTCTGACTTTCACTTTCTTTTTTTTACTCCACATGTCAGATTTTAATAAAAAATTTCTATCCCAACTGAACAAGAGAGAAATCGATGTTTAATGAGTGTTTAGATTTTATGTGGTTACTGAACGAACTGCTACTGTGCATTACAGAATAGGGCATGAATATGCTAATGTTTTCATCTCAATTAAATATTTCATGTTTCTAAATCAAACCCCTAAAAGTAGATTAATAAAAACTAAACTAAAAGGAGATTTGCACTAGGGAAATCCTGTCTGAAATTTCTCTTATATGCCATTCCATAATACACTTCTTATGACCACTGTCAGAAACTGAATTTTCATTTAAGGTGTTAAAGAGTTTTTAATTTTGTAGATAAAAAACTTACTTCCTATCACCCTTTAATTTCTCCAAATTCTTTCTGAATTTTTTATTTGTTTAATTTAGGTTTACTGGAGAAACTCCATTAAAGTAGATAACTTTTGTCTTGCAGAAGGGAATAAAATCAGAGATATTTTTGTAAAAGCAACAGACATCAAAAGAACTAGCATAAAGAATGGTTAGAAGTATTAATGAGAAAGAAAGGCTACGCTTTTGCTTGGCACAAGTTTAGATGGCAAATAAAAGGCTTGAGTTTTCCCAAAAGTCTAGCTAAAGTCAAAACAAGGAGACATTAATTTTTATCTCATGATTTCATTCCCTTATATTTCATTCCCTTACATTCATCATTTTTGTCAAAGGAGTATGCAATGAAGAAAAGATGAGAACTATTAAGACTATGGGTAAACAGTGTATTCCATGATACTGTGGCATTGCCATGTGGAGCAGAAGTAGCAAATGCTCATGAAAATGGTCTAACTTATTACGTCTTGCACAATGTGGGTACAGTTCTATTTTATATGAACATAATGGGACATTGCAGTGGCTCACGCCTGTAATCTCAGCACTTTGGGAGGCTGAGGTGGGCAGATCATGAGGTCAGGAGATCGAGACCATCCTGGCTAACATGGTGAAACTCTGTCTCTACTGAAAGTACAAAAAATTAGCCGGGCATGGTGGTGAGCATCTGTAGTCCCAGCTACTCAGGAGGCTGAGGCAGGAGAATGGCGTGAACCTGGGGGGTAGAGCTTGCAGTGAGCCGAGATCATGCCACTGCACTCCAGCCTGGGCAACAGAGCAAGACTCCGTCTCAAAAAAAAAAAAAAAAAAATTCTTACCTTGCCAAAAGTGTTGTTAGAATGGGGGTCACTGTTACAATGAACACAAAGGATACAGTCTATTGTTTGTCTTGTTTGCCTCTTTCATGACATTTATCAAGTTCCTTAATATCTGCCAAGCAACAAATGTGAAGTTACAAGAAAATCCAGAAAGAAGTTCCAGGGAGCGTGGAACTAAGTTCCAGGAGTTGGAAGGAAGATGGGTTTTTCTGTGTGGCTCCTAAAATTGTGTTATTCACATTTAATTCTTTAATACTTATTTAGAATTTCTTACTGTGATGGTTTCTGGAGATAACCATGAATAAGATTGTCTTTGAGGATAATCAGCAAGAGAGAGAGAGACACGTAACAAGGCAATGAGCATGCACTGTTATTATATGTGGTGAACAATGGGAACTCAGATGGGGTGTTTTAAAATTTAGGCTGCTCTGCTCTTGGAACTGTAGAGGCAAGGAGAAAGCCAGAGAGGGAACGTGTGGGAGCAAGTTTAGAGTAGCTTGTGGCCAAGTATGAACTAAAAGCAGGGGGGAATGAAAAGACATATGGAATAATCGGGAAGAGATGGGGCAGAGTGACAGAGATGGAGAAAAAGAAATATTCGACTGGAAGCTGTTTTCTCACACTGTGTAAACTAGTGTGAGAAATTAAAAAGTATAGGAGGAAAGAGGAAATATGTACTGAGTGCTCAGTAGGGTGATAAATGTTTTACTCATTAGCTCATTTAATTTTATTCTGTACAACTCAGTAAGGTTGATCTCATCTCCATTTTACAAATGAAGAAACTCAAATTTAGTAAGGCTACTTAACTTTTTAAAGACACACTGCTAGGAGGGGTAGAGTCAGAATTTAAACTAAGATATTTTCTAGACTTTTAATCTCCAGGGTTTTTTTTTAAGGTAGGTAAAGTGCTCCCCCAATGTTATAGGGGATCATGGATGAGCAAAGACAAACTGATGCTGAAGATGAGATCAGCAAACAGTAGCACCTGGTCCAGATGACCTGGAGAACGAGTAGGCATAGGATCTAGACCAGGGTTGTTCAATCTTTTGGCTTCCCTGGGCCACACTGGAAGAAGAATTGTCTTGGGCCACACACAAAATACACTAACAGTAAAGATAGCTGAGAATGAAAAAAAAAAAAAATGTGTCGGGCCACATTCAAAGCCATTCCTGGCCATGGGTTGAACAGGCTTGATCTAGACCTCAACGGGTACATGGATTCCCTATTGGGGAGGATCCAGAATTCTAGGCTGAGGAATTTTCACCTTTATTCCTCTGGTATGATTTCAACCTGTGGTGTCACCAGTTTTAAATGTATTGCCATGTCTTGAACATTCCCATTTGTTTTGTCTACAATAAATCTTGAATGTGGGGTTTGCTTTTCCCTATCTTAATTAGGGACTTGCAGAATGTGAACTTTTTCTACTCTATGTCTGTGAAAAACAAAGAAGACATATATATATATTTATTTACTTCATTTTAAAAAGATCAAGAAAAATCAAGTTTGATTTTCCACCATTTCTGTTTGCATGTAAATTTGCCTTTATATTGGAGTAAATAATTAAGATTATAAAATAATCAAATTATGCTCACCACACTATCTGGAATGTCTTTTTTGCTTCTCAACTTCCAGGAAGTTAAAAAAGTAACAGTTCCTCAAAACCCAGAGCTAGTTCTAGTACCCACTTGGACATCATCATTCCTTCCTGTGAACCTTTTTACAGCACTTTGTACATACCTTAGTACCTTATCACACCCTGCCTTGTCTCTTGTCAGCAGCTTTCTAAGATGGAGTGAAGCTCACTCTTCACTGTCTACGCTGTGTACCAATGAATAGCACACATTATTTTTTGCATTGAGCACCTAACAAAGTCACATAATCTAATAGAATGACTCAAGAATTTTTTTTTTTCATGGTACAGTATGCTTCCACTGCTTTCTTTTGCTTAGGATAGAACATCATGAATAAATGGGGATCTATTTCCCCAAACTTCACCTTCCAGTCTGCCCTCCCTCCTGCCTGCCACTTCTCCTTTGTGGTTGGGGTCTTTTTCTTTCACCTTTAGGATGGTCAAGTTCAAGCCAGAGAGGCAGAAAAGTTAGTCTAGGCTAAAGTACCACCGAGGGAAGCTAAGAGTTTCTGGCTCTCTTTCAGAATGTCCAGGAGAAAGACACCCCCAAATGAGGTGCAAAGGGTGAGGCTCTACTATTTATTTTTCATAATCTACAGGATAAAATCATATTCATTCATACAAATCACTATGGCCTAATTTTCTATTATAAATCTTCCCAATAATATGACAAGGTCTCAGCAGCCATATTTCTCATCAGAAAAAGTAATGAACATACTAAAAACAGTTTACTCTCATTCTGATTTTTAAATAGGTGTATCACGTCATTCAGACTACATCTGCTTATATTCTATGCATATATTTGAAGGTTAAAAGAAATAACAAGTCATTAAAAAGAGTTTTTGTTTTAAAATTGTTGGCTCAAAAACAGTTACATAAAGCATACTTCATAGCTGGCAATAAAAGCATTCTTAACTTTTGCCCTGAGTAAATAATATTACCTCTGTCGATCCTGTGAAGGCTACTTTGTCTATATCCATGTGGGAAGAAATGGCTGCCCCTGCTGTAGGCCCATAACCAGGAACAATATTCACTACTCCAGGAGGAAACCCTGCCTAAAAGGTAAAAAGTTTAAAAGTTACAATATAAGAATTTAATTTAAAAAAGAGGAGAGTAGGGGATTGAGATTGTCTCTTAATGCCAACCTTATGAGATGCTCTAGAAAAAAAAATTCACCCAACTGGTTCTATTCTTTAGTCTTATTATGTCATTTCTAAGCACACATAAAAAATAACTTCAAGGGTTACATTATTGAGGGACAATTGCTTGTCAGGGTAAGTCCATACTCTATGAATCATTGCCCCAGTGACGGCTGTTTCAAATTGCATAATGCTAACTCAAAAAGATTGTATGTAAAAAGTGTTTGGTAAGTTACTTATGTAGAAAGAAAGTAACATGTTTATTATTCCCATCAACAAAAATAAGAAGCTGAAGGGATCTCATATTTTTTAGTTCCTAGCTGTTGTTGATTGTTGAGGGCATAACTGCTGAGTTGCAAATTCCCACTGGGATTACTTAGTCAGTAAATTGTTAAGTAAGTACTGCCATCCCATTCATGATTCAACATCACAAGTTGATTTCAATCTTCATTAAAGAATTCAGGTAGAAGGCATGGGAACTGAGTTGGCACATTACAATTTCCTGTTATTTGCATTAAAATGTTTCATTCTGACATCTCTTTTCCCTGTTTTTAATTTGAATAAGTATATTTTTAAAAGATAAGTTCAGTTTTGTAACTTTAAGTTTCTAATGACTAACATTTGTTTTTTAAGATTTGGTAAGATGAAGAAAAAAGGACAATGAATTGTTTGCAAGTATATTAACATAATCTAGTTAGTTGATGAAAATAAGTTTTACGCGCTCTTTTACTGTTTTTGAACAGGAAGATAAATGCAGAGGAAACCATAATAGAAAACTGAATATAAACATATCCACTGATGAGTAGACTGAAAAGTATTTTGAAATAATGTGGCCTAATATTACAAACAAGCATGTTGGCATAGAGGCCCTTTCAATCTTACATAGATTAGTTTACACAATTTTGCAGAAAACACTAGGCCATCAGTGGCAGGTACAAACTAACTTAATGTTTCAATGTTTGAAAGAATGCTACATTAATTTCAACATGAATTTATGTTCATGAGAGTTGGACAAAGAAGCAAAAATGTGATCCCAAGATGACTGATACCAAGCCTTTGTGTTTGGCTTTCTGTCCGCATTTGGGCAGAGATGAAATCGGGGTGACTGCCAGAAATTGCAGCCAGCAGTCATGCTAAATGTATTCCCCCGACTGGACAGGAGCCATCTGTAAATAATGTACTTGATAGTAGCACCAAATGAGGTCTTCCTATTGTAAGTTAGGACTCTTGAGTTCTTGTGCTGATTTTAATTTAGGGAAACTTACCTCTTTTATTAAAGATGCCACGTGGAGAGCAGTGAGAGGAGTTTGCTCTGCTGGTTTGACAACCACTGTGTTTCCACAGCTCAGTGCAGGCCCTATCTTCCAAATGAGCATAACCAACGGGAAATTCCACTAGAAAGCAATATGTAACAATAGATTCTTTGTATTGCAAAATGCATATTTGCTAATCCAACTTCCACATTATACACCCCCTGTAGATGTTATGTAATAATTACAGTAGTTTTGTGAAATCATCTGGCATATTATACTTCATTGCTAAAAGCAACTAGTAAATGCTAAAATGCTCTGAATAAACCAGATATGAGATATGAGAAGGAAGTAGGAGAGAACCTCAAAATTTAATCAAGTGCTGTTGAGTTCTTTATCTACCAGGAAAAAAAAAAATCACCGCATGGTTTGGCTTATTATGAAACACATTGTAAGTTATCTAAAAATGTTTAAAAAGGATGATTACTCTCCTTCTCCATAGGTCATTTATTGTAATTATTTACCCAATAATATTATTCAGTAGCTTTTATTTCCAGGAAAAATATCTTGCTTAAGACAAAGATGTCCAGGGTCCAGAGGCCAAGTACACGGGTTCAAATCTCAGCTCAATCACTGACCAGCCATGTGAACTTACACAAATTACGTTCTCTCTGTATCCGATTTCATAATCTGTGGGTGCTGATAATAGTCCTCTCTGCCTCGGAAGGTTGTCTTGAGGATTAATCAAGAAAGAGGGCCAGGTGCTCAATGCAATAACTGGTCTAGCATAGATACGTAGTACATAGTAGCTACTATCAGTGTTCATAATTATATAGTTTTTATCAATTTATCGGGATTTTTGAATTAATAAGCAATTCCGTTAAAATATTGATATGAATATAGTTCAGTCTCATTGGAGCAAAAGATAAGTCATGACCATTTCTTCACATAAGGACTTCGCCACCATTTTTTTGCTTGGCCTTTTAAAGCATGTCAGTTAAAATAAAATCATTTAGATAGTCTCCTGTTTGTTGGGCTTAAAATAGCTTCACAATTCTCTTAAAAAGCCTACCTTCTCTAAGAGGAATATGGAGTATCTGAACCTCTTATCTAAAGCTAAAATATATTCCATGCAGTGCTTCAAATGCCTCTGGTATTCTTTTTTTGATTTTGATTAAAAAATGTCTGTCGTGAGTTGAACACTCTGGTAGCTACTGTTCTCCATGATGAGATGTCTCAATGAGAAAGTGCATTGGAGAATAGTAGGCCCTACTACCTTTCACTAAAATGCTATCCTGCAGATGTGCAGTGGAGAGCACCTTGCCATATACATGTAAAGCATGGCTCTTATAAAGAGTACATAATACAACTTTTAAAAAACAACCATAACATTTGTAGATGATGTAGCAGCAAAACTTTCTCAAGAGATATGCCAGAATATAGCTAGGTTTTCTATCTATATTCATATCCAAGAAGTTTAGTCACAGGGAGACCAAGTTCAACAAATCTTACATTTACTCCACATTTAACAAATACATAAGCATCCATCTGTGTTAGAGAAAGCTTCATCAGTAGATTGAATAAGAACTCTTCTTTTTAAAAATTGAGAATTATATAGGAGAAAAACTTACAGGAATGATTTGGCCACATACACCAATAGGTTCATGTCTTGTATATGTAAAAAAGTTTCCATCTGAAAAACAAAACACACATAATCACATATAAATGAATGTATTTGACATTCACAAAATGGTGGTTTGGGGCTGATGTGAGAGAAAGGTGTAGACAATAATTTTAAAAACATATATCTGGCAGGGCGTGGTGACTCATGCCTGTAATTCCAGCACTTTAGGAAGCCAAGGCAGGCAGATCACAAGGTCAAGAGATCAAGACCATCCATATCTCCAATTATTCACAAAATGGTAAGTAAAGCCCTAAAATAGTAATTTGAAATGATAGGAACCATAAAATTGAGTTAGGTGAAACCAAAGATGCAAAACTGGAAAAAATCGGAAAGATAATTAATTCTACCTTTCATCATCTAGGAGGCCTGATTTGAAAATTATCCTTATTCTCAAAGTTTTATAAAAAAGGGACAAGAAAGGAAGTAGGAGGTCTCTGGCTAAGAGAAGAACCACATTCAAGTTTGTTTCTGGTAGCTCAGAGTTCTACTAAAAAGAGAATTCTTTTTAAAGGCTGTAATATAATTTTTAGAAATAGTAAAATTAAAAACAGTACAATTAAAAAGAAAATCTCCCTATAAGTAATAAACCTTTCCCGCTGACTTATTCTAAAATGTATTTTATTTGCCTACCAAACAATAAAAGCAAATTCTCTCAATACATGAAGAAAATGACAGGAGTATAAGACATTTATTTTCAGTCTAAATTTGACCAATTTATGTGCCCTGAAGTTAATGTGGTCATTCGGAGAGATACATTATGCTTTACATTCATTTCTGTTCTAGTTCCCACAGAAGCTTCCTGGCTTCAGCAAGAAGTCTCTTCATAAAGATCTATTTGTGTTTTAAGTGACTTCTCCATTTTGTCCCAGAGTAAAGTCAGACAGTTCTAAAGTAGCCACATTTCTTAGTACTACCGAGGTCTTACTCTCCTCTCAACTTTCTGCTATCACTTCTGACCTCCTGGATGCTCCAATTAGATTGGAAGTGCACATCAGGGCCAGTCCTGGTGGGTATTGTATTCCTAAAGTTGGTAGGTTTGTGTGAATTAAATTCTACCCATACTGTTTCCTAAATGTGTGTGTTTTCATGTTTCACATGAAATATGTTTAGTGTTTCTACTACATTATGTGCATACCCCACTAAAATAACACATACATACAGATTCTCACACACACACATGCAAACCCTTAACTCAGGCTGCAAACACAGTCCCATCTTGCTTTGAAGATATTTGAAATGAGTCAGTGTGAACTGGCTTGTTTGAATAGTCTGGTCTAACTATACTGAGTTTGACCAGGCACAGATGACCATAACTGACTTATAATGGAACATGTAAAGAAGCTTAAATAATTACATTACAGAAAGGATATAAACGTCAGTATTGGAATAAAACCCAAATAAATAATTTCAGAAGCCAGTTTTAAAAAGTTTGGGACCTTAGAGAGGCATGCCTCAGATCAGTAATTATGGCCATAGGAATGATCTTACTTTAACATTGTCTAAAATATCTATAATGTTATCTTCATGATTATGCTGAAACAAGTTTAAAATACATTTTACGAATTTTAATAGAACGTCTAAGTCGAAAACTGTGTTGTCTCAAAGTCAAGAGGAAAATAATTTTGCCTTATTTGGCTGACATCTTTAAAAGGGAGAGTTTGAAATTATTCAGCTCTATAGTAAACTCCTCACTCCTATCCTTACCATTAGTGGTTTCTCAAAGATACTTACCAATTGGTATTGTACGGCCCTGGATCTTGTCAGCCCAACCTGCACAGTAGCGCAATGTTTTGATGCAGCCTGCTAAATCATTCAGATATGCATTGGAATAGAGTTTTCCACCATTCATTGACTCCATTGTCTGAAAAACACATCAAACACCAAATCTAAAATTCCATAAAAGTTTTAGATTAAAAATATGTAGTAAATATTTTGAGTAATCATGTGCTAGAGAATTTTTGAAATAGAAGAAATCTTGACATCTTGTCTAACTTCCACTTTTTAAGAGTTAAAATGACTTCCTTGAGGTTAAATAGCAAGATCTGGGCACAAAGGGGAGCGAGATTCTGATTTCTAAACCCTAGTGCTCTTTCTGTCTCATTTTGAATGTTCTCCTGCTAACCAACTTTCTAGGAATTGGTCACAATTTGATATATACATAGCATGTGAGAATGAAACCTAGTTTTCTAACTCATATCAGAATTCCAACAAGATTTCTCTTATTTTGTAATCAACTGTGGGTGACAATTTAGTGTCCCTGTCTATTAATGATGCCTCAGTATTCATTATTAATTTATGCATTCCATCTGGATATACACAGTCTACCCACACAAACTTAAGTAACTCGTGGATTTTTCATCCATGAATTTCCTTTAGCAGAATTTTAATTAGGAAACTACCAGTGTTGCCATTATTGTCATAATTGCCATTTGAATAGTCAGGTAAAGTTCAACATTTTCTAGTCATGTGCCCTAACCATTATAAGATGACCTATCTCCCCTTTGGCTTCTCCTCTTAAGGAGGACCTTAAGCTCTTTGAGATCTAATATTCTGCTGGGATGGTTACCAGGCAGAAATGCACAGGTGATGAACTGTTAAAGCTATTTGCTTCTGTACTACACTCTCTACCATGTCAAAATTTAACCAAACGTGACTTTTGTATGCCTGTACTTTTCCCCCCATAGGATCTTATGCTGACAGGCAGTCAGCAAATCAGATTAATTGCGGAAAACCAAGTTTTAGCATTTTCTGCTTTCTTCCTACAGGCCATTTTTATTACTATAGTTTTATTGCACATAGTTGCTCATTCTGAATTTTTGCGTATTTCAAATTATGTTGAATATTTGAGTAATAAGTGGTTCTTTGATTAACCATACTTGCTATTAACCATACATGCTAATGTTGATTTTTAAAAAATGTAGACTTCTTTGTTACAGACACTTTCAGATTCTAAAGATGAAATTTGCTCTGAAACCTGATCTTGGTATTGGTTTATGTTAAATCGGCTTCATCATAATGCCAAATTGAGATGAAAAAAACAAGGAAATACCCTCCCCCAACTATATAATGCTCTGACTCATCTAACTGCTAAAATACAAACAAACAAAAATAGTATTCATAAAAACATAATTTTGATAAACCACATTAATAATTGGATTTTTTTAATTCTTTGCCTTTTTCACCTGTAAAAAGAACATCATTTAATTACGACCCTTGTGAACAGACACATTTCAGGAAGAAAAAATGTAACAATTTATTAAATATCTTAGTAAGCTAGACTAATGAGAATTAAGATTTATTTTAGAGAAATATTTTGGGCACCCTTAACAAACTTGAGTTTTTCCATCAAAAGAGTTCAGTGGTCAAATGCTTGAATAAACCTAATATATCATTTTAGGAGACTCAAACTTCATGTGATCTTATTAAAGCCTCTGAGAAGTTTTAAGGTAAAGAAATTTTTAAAATTTGGTTTAACCTGGGTTTGCCAAAGTTTAGACCGTAGAATCTATTATGGGAACAGAAATTAACATCATCCAGAATTGAAGTGCAGATTAGTATTTGAGAATAAGTTCAATGTTAAGGGGGCGATACATTGGGACAACAAATGTTTTCATTTTGTTCGTAGAGAGCATATAGGGATCACTAAAACCAAAACAACCTGCCATTTCAAACACTGAATGCTTTTGAGAGCTCTAGCTACCCATCCAGCTTGGATAATACTCACCGCCAGGAGCAGACGATCTCTTTCGATTAAATCAGCCAACTTGTATAATAGTCGTCCCCTCTCAGAAGCATCCATAGTACGCCATGGAGATCCAATCTGAAAAGCCTGTCTTGCAGCCTTCACTGCCTTGTCAACATCCGCCTGTAAGTCAAAGGGAATTCAATTCAGTAAGCTAAACATATTAGGAAAGCAAATTTAATGCCAATAACCCTGTAAAATAGAATGTAGTGCCTCGTAAGCAGACACTGTGTCTCCATTATCCCAAAGTCTAGCACACTGTACACATTCAACTACTGTATGTTGGAATTACTCCTGCTGAATAGTCTTTACCATGATGATCTCCACATACCCACCACATGCTGGATTTCCTATAGTATAAATGTTTTATGGTTTTAATAGTTGCTCTCATCTGAGTGCTTGCCCTGTTTCAAGAATGTTCTGATGACTTTATACCTATTAGCTCATTTAATTCTCAATACTTTTATGGCACAAATATGTTCCCTGTTTTACAGATGAATAAACTAAAGCAAAGAGAGAGGGGAGCTTTGCCCAAGGTCAATAACTAAAAGTGGCTGAACTGAGTTTTAAACGGAGCCCATCTGACTGTAGAATCTTTGCTGTTCACCACGTGTTATACTTTCTTAGTGACTGGGTTACAGGAGCTCCAGGTCAAACTCAAGATCCAAAATAGTGAGTATCTTCCTTGGTCTCTGCTGACTCAACAGCTTGTCCACTTTCATGAAGAGCCTATTGAAGGGTGAATAAGAACTTTTCTTTGCTGTTGAAGAGTAAACCTTACAAACATGTGCTCATTCCTCTTGTGCAGAGGGAAAAGGGCATAGAGATAGTGGAACTAATAGAGTAGGATGTGCATGTGACAACCTCTCATTTCCCAACTGGGTACAAAGAGATCCTTTTAAATCCCTAATCCGGTAAAGAAGTCAGTTTCTTATTAAAGATGCACGGCTTAAACCTACATTAATTCAAGCAAAAGTCACAGAGTAAAGTGACTCCACACTCAGTCTAGACTCCTTGCCTTCACTCTCATAGGTTGCCTTCACTCAATTTCTTCTTTCTCTGTTGTGTTTTTCTACACCAGGTATATTCTCTGGTTCTTTTGCAATCCACCTCAGTTACAAATATTGCCCTGACCACTCCATTCCCCTGCAGATCTCTGTTCAGACCTCTTCGGAGCTCTTACAAAACATACCTGCCACTACTGCAAACACCATAAAGGCATATATCATTCCAGCATTTTTTTGTACATAGGACTGGCCACTGCATGGAATTGTATAGCTCCACAAATCGTGGCTACATCACAGGCCAGTAGGTTGCAATATTTTGCAGGAGACACAATTCCCTTTAAGAATTTGGGGAGATAAAAAGTAATGACCCTAAATTTTTTTTTTTAAAGTTGTACACAATTAAGCTAAATCCCATCTAAGGATGATGTCCTCCCCTCAAAAGAACCTCAAATTAACATACTCCTCCTTAGGCTGTATTCAATCAAGAAGACCCACACTTACAAGTCTGTGAATTAAAATACAAAAAAACCACTATTTTTCTAATATTTATCACCAAAATAAGATGATCTGGGACAAGGGAGATATTTTAGAAGCATAATCTGGTCTGATTAAGTAATAATATTTACTGACTACAAGCAAAGATTCTTTCAGTGTAATACATCACACACTGGTATATCTCACTGTCTAACTTTTCAGAGAATGATGATATATACAAAATATATGTATTTATTGCCTGCCTTTCCTGAGAAATAGGTATACAGTGCATATTTGGGGCATTCAGTTAATCACACTGATTGCTTATATTTAGACATTGTTTCATGCTACACGTTCTAACCTTTTCCTAAATTTACAGAGCACTGTTTGAAAAAAGAAAAAGCAAACCACAAAAATCTGAGATTGTCAGCATGATCTGTGGATACCAGAGCTTATAAAATACATGCTGCTCTGTGTTTAAACAGATCTGTATGACACAGCTTTCATTTGGATCTCTCTGTTCAGTGTCCTGCTATTGGTCTTAGCCAAATATGGGCTATCATAGGCATCTTGGCCTCCCAAAGGGATATGGAGAACTGGTTTCAAGATAAGTAACTCTCCTATATGGAAAGCACATCCCTAAAGAATGCTGCTATAAATAAAGATGTTCTTGTGATTATGTCCTTTGGATCATGCCCCCACTTTCCTCACATCTTATATGTAATCTTGCAGATGCAGAAATAGAGTAATGTTAGTTAATATACAGTTTGATATGAAAACAATCCAGATTTGAGTTCTGATTCCTCTTCATTAGCTATGTAAACCTTGAGGCATCTAACCATCCATCCATCTAGCTAAAGATTTGATAAATATTCTACTCTGCAGCATTCTCATCGTCCCTCTGCCAAAGACAGCCGAGTGAAGTAAGAAGATTGTTCTTTTGGAATATTCAATCAAATGGGAGAGACATACAATCAAATCACTACCCCAAAACATTATTATAACCCATGAAATGGGTTATATAACCCATGACTTCTCTAAGGTTCAGCTTTCTTTTCTTTAAAATCAAGGTATGTTGCTGGATGTGGTGGCATGTGCCTGTAGTCCTAGCTACCCAGGAGGCTGAAGTGGGAGGATTGCTTGAACCTAAGAGGTGGAGGTTGCAGTGAGCTGAGATTGCGCCACTGCACTCCAGCCTGGGTAATAGAGTAAGATCCTCATCTCAAAAAAAAAAAAAAGAAAAGAAAAAAAAAAAGAAAAAAAGAAATTGGGGTATGTTACCTCACAGGGCTGTAATGAAGATTAATAAGATAACACTTCAGCATTTTCTATGTTAGAACATTATGTATTATTCAATGGTGGCAATTGTTACTGTAGTCCTAGTAGTCAAAATTTTAAATTTTAATATAACTTTCAGCAATTTCTCTCCCTCTCAATAGAGAGAGATTCACTCTGTTGCCTAGGCTAGTGTGCAGTGGCACAAACATGACTCACCAAAGCCTAGACCTCCTGATGAGCCTCAGGTGATCCTCCCACCTCAGCCTCCGGAGTAGCTGGGACTACAGGAGTGCATCACCATGCCCAGCTAATTGTTTATTTTTAGTAGAGACGAGGTCTTGCTATGTTGCCCAGGCTGGTCTCGGACCCCTGGGCTCAAGTGATCCTCTCACCTTGATCTTCCAAAGTGCTATGATTACAGGTATGAGCCACTGTGTGCCTAATTTTTTTGTAGAGACGGGGCTTTGCCATGTTGTCAAAGCTGTTCTCAAATTCCTGGGTTCAAGCAACCTGGCTGCCTCTGCCTTCCAACGTGGTGGGATTACAGGCATGCAGGGATCGCCGCGTCCAGCAAGTTCTAATGTATTTTAATCCTTCCTTTCAGTTTTCACTGCCCTGAACAATTTTAGGCTCTATTATTTCATATCATCAATACTTTCTCAAATTCACTCCCTTCTCTCCTCAAACTATCTTGGCTACTATCACCAGGCTAATCTTCTGCAAATAATTTTATCTTATCACTTTGTCTTTCAAATGTTTACAACTGTTCCCTTTTGTCTACAGTCTCCAAGTCAAAGTCCTCTACCTGGTTTTCAAGGCCCAGGATTTTCAGAGCACATCTCACCTATCCAAACTTAGTGTTTACATTTTTTGTACTCTGTCTGACCCAACTCCTTCTTACCTTTGTGTCTGTAGTTCTCCTTGCCTAGAATATTCTCCCAGTATACTCCCTTACTTTCAAAATCCTATATATACTTTAAGACCCAGCTCAAATATCAATCTACCTAAAACCCTTGCCAGACTAATCCAGCTTGATGATGGCTACTAGCTAAGAGCCTACTAAGCTCTAGACACTAAGGAAAGTTCTTTAAAGCCTTATAGTTACTCTTATTATTAAGTATCATGGACCTTGGTTTATAAATGAGTAGACTATGGCTCATGGATATGAAATCTAGCAGACAGTAGAATCAAACTTTGATCCCACATCTGACTACAAAATCTAGTTCTTACATCTCTGCAAGGCTGCCCTAATAATGACCTCCTTTGCAACAATTATATACTGCTATTTGTTTTATAAGCTATAATATTTCTTATAATTCTGGGTCTACAATAGGCAGTAAATAAATTTTCAATAATTTGGTTACCTGTTTTATAAACTCATCATGTTGTACTGATTTAATATATATATATATATATATATATATATATGCCTTACATAAATCTAACTACATTGGCATTTACATAATAAATAATAAATAATATTCTAATAGATTCCATGATATAACAAAACTTATACATTATTCAAAAACTATTAGACATAAGAGTTATTGTTTTCTTAATTTCAGGACTAGCATTTTTTTTTTTGTAATTTCAGAACTGGAATTTTCAGGGATATAATTCTTTAATTAAACAGAAAACAATTTGGTGCATTAACTCAGATTTGCCACCATCAATAACACTTTTGCTTATAGCACTGAAAATGCTCCTTTTTTGAAGTAAGGGCCACAAGCTGAATGTAAAAAGACACTTCAAATGATGATGAGGTATCAAATGTCTCCTAAAGCATAGTTAAGGAAGGACTGAACTCTTCGATCACTCTCAGATGGTACATTTCCATATTAAATTCATTCAGAGATGGAGAAAATAGTTATCAGACCAGTTTTACTTTTACACCTGTCATAGGCACTTACTTTAATGGACATTTACTTTTATCCCCACCAATTATTTGTTAGGTCATGCCTTAGTATTAAAAGCAGTTTTCAGGATTAGTCAATATAGCCTAAAAGAACCACTGAAGTGAAAAGAAAACAGTTCCCACCCACATCTGTACTTTGCTTTGTAACCTCCATTTGTTCTTGCCCTTCCTCTTTTCTTTATAGTACCATTGAAAGGCGGTATATAGCCCATTATTAGCCCCATTCTACTTATAAATTAAATCCCTAAAACCTCTTGGCTCATTATCTAAAGAGTCAGATACAGAATATTAGGTTTACTGTGACTATGTAATTTACTAGATTTGTACCTTTCACTAAGCAATGTCAGAGTTTACTATACATTTGTTGGCAAAATTGTGAGAACAGCAATAATTATTTAAAAATAAGTTTTAAACTAATTCTAAAAAAGAATATAAGAGTGCTAGATGTTCAAACAGTGGTTTACCATGAACAGTTTATACCATAAACATTTTAGTTTCAGTGATCAGATGACCAGCCAACTCAATTGGCATTGTGACCTGATTTGAAGCTTGGGTAGATGTTAATAAGCATTCTTGATCTCTTTCTTGGGTGAGCAGTCAAGAAGTAATTGGGTAATTGTCAAGAAGCACAGAGCAAATCAGTGGCAAACATTTCTAAGGCTTCCAGTGTGATCATCAGCTTTCCCTTACTGTGCTTTAGGAAGGAGGTAAATCCCGTAACTTCACTAAGAAAAGTCCTCAGACTGCCTGACAAGGTTTCAACTGGAACTTTAGGCATGGAGATTTGTTTTCCTAATAAAACTAATGTCAGTGGCAAAGGTCAATGTTCAAGGCTCCAGAACTAAAACATCAAGAATATTTTTCGGTTTGTTAGTTGCAAACTGCAAACAGATCTGGTCTCCCTCTTGAACAGAAAGAAAGTATATAGATCTTAAGGTTCACTCTGTCCTTGCCCTTTATTGTTTTTCTCACCTTCCCAGGCCTGCTAGAGCCACTCAAGCAACTAGAGGAACGTTTGAGGTGGTGGTGTGTGGATTTCTTTAAGTCTCTGATAAAAGGCGTTCATTCTTCTTTGAAAGATGAAGAATAAAGTTCTCTCTTATTTCTCTGAGTGGCTTATATTAAGGGCACAGGCTTCTGGGGCTCCTATAGACCTTGCCAGGGATGGTCAGTATTTCTCTGCCCAATTTTGGTTTGGTAGCATTTCAGAGAGGTGCAGAGTGATCACCACAGTACAGTTTCCAATCACTAACTTTCTTAGGTGTCAAAACTCCATGACCCCTGTTAAATGCTAACGCTTGAGAGGAGATACAACTTCACCGCTTAACACTTTAGTTCAGTGGTTCAAAATGCATTCCCCCACCTCCCTCCCAACCAACAACATCAGCATTACCAAAGAATTGATAAGAAATGAACATTTTCAGGTCCCATTCTAAGATTATTGCAATGAAATCTGGGGGCAGGTGGGACTCACCTATCTGTGTTTTAACAAGCCTTCCTGGACATTCTGATGCAGGCTAAATTTTGAGAATGTCTGCCATAGTCAATAGTCAGGTTAGTACTAAATTCCTAAGGTGAGGAATGTGGAATATATGGAAATTCGACGTTTGATGAAAAAGAAAAATATTTCATAGATTTGTAGAATATACTATATCTATAGTACAGTATATCTATCGGATACAGTATAGCATACCTATAGGATATGCTATATCCAGAAACCAAGGATATAAATGAGAGGTGTAGTGTTGATCTCTACAAGAAGCATATTGTCTCAGACAAATTAACCTATAGCTGTATAATACAAAGGTTTTAATACAGGCAAATACAATGTCCTATAACCACACAGAAGAGAGTAAGACTGCTTGAGAAGGTTAGAGAAGGCTTTAAAGAAATATAAAACCCTAGCATGACTGAAGTTTTAGGATATGCCTGGCACAATTGAAGAGCTCTATATATTTAACTCCTCAAGAATTTTCTATCTCCTCATTTTACATGAAAAGGAACAGAATCTCAAAGAAGGTTAAGTACAAACATTGCAAATCTATGCTCTTACTATAGATGGTGACTTGAACTAGGTCCTGAGGACTACACTGTGGACATGCACAGAGGCGGTGACTAGCAAGCAATGGTTGGAGAGGGACACTGGGCATGACGAAGTTGAAACTCTTAAGTTGATGGGGTGGTCTGGGAAAGAGGCCATAGACAAAGGTTGAGTAATATTATAAAGGACCTTTGTTTGTGGACTTTTCCCCAGAGACAGTGAGAAGCAGAATGGAGAATTCATGCTTTGGTGAACTCTTTGGTATAAAGAGAAAATCTGAATCTGAAAGCCAGTGACATTTGTCATCATTCTATTTTGTTTCTACTTCTCAAATTGTTAACCCCTGTTGTTGAACTCTGTATTCCTGTGGCTTGAGACTTCGGTCTTACTTGTTCTCATCCTACTGAAATCTGAACCCAGGGCCTCTCCTAAATCCAAAAGGGCCCCCTCAGGTCTGTCACTATCTTGGAAAAAGTCTGTCTTCATGGCCCAGTACATTGAGATTTGTGATCTTATTTTTGTGATCTCATTTACTGGGGCTAAAGCAATGGAAAAGACTGGGCAGGAGACTGGCAGGAACGTGTGCTTGCTACAAGTAACTGAAACACATTGTCATGAATAATATTATCCTTGGGTGTTGCTGACTTTAATTTCCCAGTAGTCTTTTCCTGCAGCAAATAAATAAATTAATTAAATTAAATTGAATTAAATAAAGTAAAATAAAATAAAACATTATCTCTTCACATTACAGAAATTTAAAGCTTGGTAACCCCTGGGCAACTAAAGAACAAAAAAATCATTTCAAATTAGACTTAGAAACACTTACGTGTTCAGATAAAAATTCTGAAGTTTTTTAGATTTCTCACCCAGGAGGAGAATAAAAAGTTTATTTAATATTATGCTATCTTCATTTCTTTTCTTTTTTCTTTTGAGTCAGAGTTTTGCTCTTGTCACCCAGCTGGAGGGCAGTGGTGCGATCTCTGCTCACTGCAACTTGGCTTACTTAAACCCTCCTGGGTTCAAGTGATTCTCCTACCTCAGCCTCCCAAGTAGCTGAAATTACAGGCATGCGCCACCATGCCCAGCTAATTTTTGTATTTTTAGTAGAGACGGGGTTTCACCATGTTGGCCAGGATGGTCTCAATCTCTTGACCTTGTGATTTGCCCACTTCAGCCTCCCAAAGTGCTGGGATATCTTACTTTCATAATAAGAAAGAATTTATTGTTATTTTTTCAATGGAGCTTCACTCTTTGTTGCCCAGGCTGGAGTGCAAGGGCACTATCTCGGCTCACTGCAACCTCTGACCCCTGGGTTCAAGCAATTCTCCTGCCTCAGCCTCCCGAGTAGCTGGGATTACAGGAACCCACTGAGAGACAGGACTAGCTGGAATTTCCTAGGCCGACTAAGAATACCTAAGCCTAGATGGGAAGGTGACCACATCCACC
The DNA here is from genome assembly GCF_003255815.1 of Theropithecus gelada. Taxonomy (NCBI): domain Eukaryota; kingdom Metazoa; phylum Chordata; class Mammalia; order Primates; family Cercopithecidae; genus Theropithecus; species Theropithecus gelada. The sequence continues at coordinate 86,397,828 of NC_037683.1, forward strand.
TTTAAACACAAGCTTGCAACTTAACCCACACCCGACCAATCAGAGAGCTCACTAAAATGCTAATTAGGCAAACACAGGAGGTAAAGAAATAGCCAATCATCTATTGCCTGAGAGCACAGCAGGAGGGACAAGGATCAGGATATAAACCCAGGCATTCGAGCCAGCAATGGCAACCTCCCATTATATAGGGGAATGTTTTCACTCCATTTCACTCTATTAAATCTTGCAACTGCACTCTTCTGGTCCGTGTTTTGTTATGGCTCCAACTGAGCTTTCACTCGCCGTCCACCACTGCTGTTTGTTGCCATTGCAGACCTGCCTCTGACTTCCATCCCTCCAGATCCAGCAGGGTGTCTGCTGTGCTCCTGATCCAGTGCCCACTCCCGATTGGGCTAAAGGCTTGCCATTGTTCCTACATGGCTAAGTGCCTGGGTTCATCCTAATCAAGCTGAACACTAGTCACTGGGTTCCATGGCTCTCTTCTATGACCCACGGCTTCTAATAGACCTATAACACTCACCGCATGGCCCAAGATTCCATTCCTTGGAATCTGTGAGGCCAAGAACCCCAGGTCAGAGAACACAAGGCTTGCTGCCATCTTGAAGTGGCCCACCGCCATCTTGAAAGCGGCCCATCACCATCTTGGGAGCTCTGGGAGCAAGGATCCCCGGTAACATTTTGGTGACCACGAAGGGACCTCCAAAGCGATGAGTAATATTGGAGGACGTTGGTCTGCCTGGAGCCAGCTTCCACTTTCAGTTTTCTTGGGGAAGCTGAGGGCTGACTAGGCAGAAAGCTGTTGTCCCAAACTCCTGGCAGTAGCCAGTTGAGATCATGGCACAGCCAGAAGTCTCTACTCAACAGTTGCCCATGCATGTGCCCCTATCTTCCCTTCTGACCCATACCTCCTGGGTCCCGACCACGATTTTCTTGAAAGCATAGCCCCCAGATTCTCCTTACCTCTGAATCTACTTCCTCTGATCCCTGCCTCCTAGGTACTAATGGTTCAGACTTTCATTTCCTCTAGCAAGTTGTACCTCGAAAGGGATCTAAGGAAGCTCAAGGCCGCATCCTTAGGCATCTAGGCTATAAACCCAGGGAGTCTTATCCCTGGTGTACCTCCTGATTTAGGTATACAGCTGTCAACATGTAGGACCCGTTCCCCACCACCCTTGCCAGGGCCCCAAGTTTGTAATGGCTGAGAGAGAAAGATGGAAGGAGAGAGAGAGATGGAGGGAGAGAGAGAGATGGAGGGAGAGAGAGAGATGGAGGGAGAGAGAGAGACGGAGGGAAAAGGAGAGACTGAGGGAGAGAGGGAGACATGGAGAGAGAGAGAGAGATGAGAGAGAAACAAAGAGGGAGTCAAGGAGAAAAAGAAAGAAAAAGATAGAAATAGTAAAAATTGTGCCCTATTCCTTTAAAAGTCAGGTTAATTAAAAATCTGTAATTAATTATTGAAGGTCTTCTCCATGACCCTATAACACTCCGATATTACCTTGTTGTCAGTGTAAACAAGGGCATAGCCTGAGAACACTGAGGCCACGGGCAACCGGACAACAGGACAACCCGGATTTTTCCTATCAAAAAATCCTTAACCCAGCAGATTTCCTAACAGGGGATTTAAATCTTAATTACCATACAAAGATCTGACCAGACCTAGGAGGAACTCCCTTCAGGACAGGATGACAGATGGTTCCTCCCAGGTGATTGAGAAGAAAACCCAGTGGGTATTCAGTAATTGATACGGAGACTTTTGTGGAAGCAGTGTTAAAAAAAATTGCCTAATAATTGTTCTCCTCAAATGTGTGAGCTGTTTGCACTCAGCCAAGCCTTAAAGTACTTAGAGAATCAAAAGACTATCTCAATCCCGACTCAAAAGGTTAGCTACACCCTCTCTGAAATGAATTTGCATAAGAACTGCTGTTTATAGGAATGCATCTTGATAGGGCAGCTGGGTTGTTATGAAATACTCAAGAACCCAGTCCAGCTCTAGGACTCACCCCTGAGTGCACAGGCATTATTGGGCACACTGGTAAAGGACAACTAGAATCCAGCATCCCGGACCTCTTCCTTTGTGGTCAAGAAAGGCGGGAAAACAGGTGCAGGACTGCTACATTGGTGAGCGTAACTAATCCGGTAAGCAGAGGCCCATGGGTGGTTCCGCACCCTGGAAAGGAATTCACCCCTGAGTGCAAAGGCAATGTTGGGCATGCTGGTAAAGGACCACTAGAATCCAGCACCCTGGACCCCTTTTTCTGTGGTCAAGAGAGGTGGGAAAACAGGTGCAGGACTGCTACATCGGAGAGCGTAACTAATCTGATAAGCAGAGGTCCATAGGTGGTTACGCACCCTGGAAAGGAATAAGCATTAGGACAACAGAGGATGCTCTAGGACTAATGCTCATTGGAAAATGACTAGGGGTGCTGGCTATGTTCTTTTTTCAGATGGGAAACGTTCTCCCCAAGGCAAAACGCCCCTAAGATGTATTCTGGAGAATTGGGACCAATTTGACCCTCAGACGCTAAGAAATGACTTACATTCTTCTGCAGTACCGCCTGGCCACGATATCCTCTTCAAGGGGGAGAAACCTGGCCTCCTGAAGTATAAAATATGCTTCAGGGAAGTATAAATTATAACAGCATCTTACAGCTAGACCTCTTTTGTAGAAAAGAAGGCAAATGGAGTGAAGTGCCATACGTGCAAACTTTCTTTTCATTAAGAGACAACTCGTAATTATGTAAAAAGTGTTATTTATGCCCTACAGGAAGCCCTCGAGTCTACCTCCAACCCCGGCGTCCCCTCGACTCCTTCCCCAACTAATAAGGACCCCCCTTCAACCCATTCAGTCCAAAAGGAGACAGACAAAGGGGTAAACAGTGAACCAAAGAATGCCAATATTCCCCAATTATGCCCCCTCCAACAGTGGGAGGAGGAGAATTCGGCCCAGTCAGAGTGCATTCACTGTTTTCTCTCTCAGACTTAAAGCAAATTAAGATAGACCTAGGTAAATTCTCAGTTAACCCTAATGGCTATATTGATGTTTTACAAGGGTTAGGAAAATCCTTTGATCTGACATAGAAAGATGTAATGTTACTGCTAAATCAGACACTAACCCCAAATGAGAGAAATGCTGCCATCATTGCCGTCCGAGAGTTTGGTGATCTCCGGTATCTCAGTCAGGTCAATGACAGGATGACAACAGAGGAAAGAGAATGATTCCCCACAGGCCAGCAGGCAGTTCCCAGTGTAGAACCTCACTGGGACACAGAATCAGAACATGGAGATTGGTGCCGCGGACATTTGCTAACTTGTGTGCTAGAAGGAGGACTAAGGAAAACTAGGAAGAAGCCTATGAATTATCCAATGATGTCCACTATAACACAGGGAAAGGAAGAAAATCCTACTGCCTTTCTGGAGAGACTAAAGGAAGCATCGAGGAAGCATACCTCCCTGTCACCTGACCCTATTGAAGGCCAACTAATCTTAAAGGATAAGTTTATCACTCAGACATTAGGAAAAAACTTCAAAAGTCTGCCTTAGGCCCAGAGCAAAACTTAGAAACCCTATTGAACTTGGAAACTTTGGTTTTTTATAATAGAGATCAGGAGGAACGGGTAGAACGGGACAAACGGGATTAAAAAGAGGTAACCGCTTTAGTCATGGCCCTCAGGCAAGTGGACTTCGGAGGCTCTGGAAAAGGGATAAACTGAGCAAAATTGAAAGCCTAATAGGGCTTGCTTCCAGTGTGGTCAACAAGGATACTTTAGAAAAGATTGTCCAAGTAGAAGTAAGCTGCCCCCTCGTCCACGCCCCTTATATCAAGGGAATCACTGGAAGGCCCACTGCCCCAGCGGACGAAGGTCCTCTGAGTCAGAAGCCACTAACCAGATGATCCAGCAGCAGAAGTGAGGGTGTCCGGGGCAAGTGCCAGTCCATGCCATCACCCTCACAGAGCCCCGGGTATGTTTGACCATTGAGGGCCAGAAGGTTAACTGTCTCCTGGACACTGGAGCAGCCTTTTCAGTCTTACTCTCCTGTCCCGGACAACCATCCTCCAGATCTGTCACTATCTGAGGGGTGTTAGGACAGCCAGTCACTAGATACGTCTCCCAGCCATTAAGTTGTGACTGGGGAACTTTAGTCTTTTCACATGCTTTTCTAATGATGCCTGAAAGCCCCACCCCCTTGTTAGGGGGAGACATTCTAGCAAAAGCAGGGGCCATTATACACCTGAACATAGGAGAAGGAACACCCGTTTGTTGTCCCCTGCTTGAAGAAGGAATTAATCCTGAAGTCTGGGCAACAGAAGGACAATATGGACAAGCAAAAAATGCCCATCCTGTTCAAGTTAAACTTAAGGATTCCGCCTCCTTTCCTTACCAAAGGCTGTACCCCCTCAGACCCGAGGCCCAACCAGGACTCCAAAGGATTGTTAAGGACCTAAAAGCCCAAGGCCTAGTAAAACCATGCAATACTCCAATTTTAGGAGTACAGAAACCCAATGGACAGTGGAGATTAGTGCAAGATCTCAGGATTATCAATGAGGCCATTGTCCCTCTATACCTAGCTATACCTAACCCTTATACTCTGCTTTCCCAAATACCAGAGGAAGCAGAGTGGTTTACAGTCCTGGACCTTAGGGATGCCTTTTTCTGCATCCCTGTACATCCTGACTCTCAATTCTTATTTGCCTTTGAAGATCCTTCAAACCCAACATCTCAACTCACCTGGACTGTTTTCCCCCAAGGGTTCAGGGATAGCCCCCATCTATTTGGCCAGGCATTAGCCCAAGACTTGAGCCAGTTCTCACACCTGGACACTCTTGATCTTCGGTATGTGGATGATTTACTTTTGGCCACCCATTCAGAAACCTTGTGCCGTCAAGCCACCCAAGCGCTCTTAAATTTCCTCGCCACCTGTGGCTACAAGGTTTTCCAAACCAAGGGCTCGGCTCCTCTTACAGCAGGTTAAATACTTAGGGCCAAAATTATCCAAAGGCACCAGGGCCCTCAGTGAGGAATGTATCCAGCCTATACTGGCTTATCCTCATCCCAAAACCCTAAAGCAACTAAGAGGATTCCTTGGCATAACAGGTTTCTGCCGAATATGGATTCCCAGGTATGGCGAAATAGCCAGACCATTATATACACTAATTAAGGAAACTCAGAAAGCCAATACCCATTTAGTAAGATGGATACGTGAAGCAGAAGTGGCTTTCCAGGCCCTAAAGAAGGCCCTAACCCAAGCCCTAGTGTTAAGCTTGCCAACAGGACAAGACTTTTCTTTATATGTCACAGAAAAAAAACAGGAATAGCTCTAGCAGTCCTTATACAGGTCCAAGGGACGAGCTTGCAACCCGTGGCATACCTGAGTAAGGAAACTGATGTAGTGGCAAAGGGTTGGCTTCACTGTTTATGGGTAGCGGCAGCAGTAGCACTCTTGGTATCTGAAGCAGTTAAAATAATACAGGGAAGAGATCTTACTGTGCGGACATCTCATGGTGTGAACGGCATACTCACTGCTAAGGGAGACTTGTGGCTGTCAGACAACTGTTTACTTAAATATCAGGCTCTATTACTTGAAGGGCCAGTGCTGCGACTGCGCACTTGTGCAACTCTTAACCAGCCACATTTCTTCCAGACAATGAAGAAAAGATAGAACATAACTGTCAACAAGTAATTGCTCAAACCTACGCCGCTCGAGGGGACCTTTTAGAGGTTCCCTTGACTGATCCCGACCTCAACTTGTATACTGATGGAAGTTCCTTTGTAGAAAAAGGACTTCGAAAAGCGGGGTATGTAGTGGTCAGTGAAAATGGAATACTTGAAAGTAATCCCCTCACTTCAGGAACTAGTGCTCAGCTGGCAGAACTAATAGCCCTCACTCGGGCATAGAATTAGGAGAAGAAAAAAAGGTAAATATATATACAGACTCTAAGTATGCTTACCTAGCCCTCCATGTCCATGTAGCAATATGGAAAGGAAGGGAATTCCTAACTTCCGAGGGAACACCTATCAAACATCAGGAAGCCATTAGGAAATTATTATTGACTGTACAAAAACCTAAAGAGGTGGCAATCTTACACTGCCAGGGTCATCAGAAAGGAAAGTAAAGGGAAATAGAAGGGAACCGCCAAGCAGATATTGAAACCAAAAGAGCCACAAGGCAGGACCCTGCATTAGAAATGCTTATAAAAGGACCCCTAGTCTGAGGTAATCCCCTCCGGGAAACCAAGCCCCAGTACTCAGCAGGAGAGATAGAATAGGGAACCTCATGAAGACATAATTTTCTCCCCTCAGGATGGCTAGCCACTGAAGAAGGGAAAATACTTTTGCCTGAAGCTAACCAATGGAAATTACTTAAAACCCTTCACCAAACCTTTCACTTAGGCATTGGTAGCACCCATCAGATGGCCAAATTATTATTTACTGGACTGGGCCTTTCCAAAACTATCAAGCAGATAGTCGGGGCCTGTAAAGTATTCCAAAGAAATAACCCCCTGCACTGCAGGCCATACATTTCAATCCCTGTATCTTTAACCTCCTTATTAAGTCTGTCTCTTCCAGAATTGAAGCTGTAAAACTACAAATGATTCTTCAAATGGAGCCCCAGATGCAGTCCATGAGTGAGATCTACTGCGGACCCCTAAACCAGCCTGCTAGCCCATGCTCCAATGTTAATGACATCGAAGGCACCCCTCCCGAGGAAATCTCAACTGTACAACCCCTACTATGCCCCAATTCAGCAGGAAGCAGTCAGAGCAGTCGTCGGCCAACCTCCCCAACAGCACTTGGGTTTTCCTGTTGAGAGGGGGGGACTGAGATACAGGACTAGCTGGAATTTCCTAGGCCAACTAAGAATCCCTAAGTCTAGCTGGGAAGGATATCACATCCACCTTTAAACACAAGCTTGCAACTTAACCCACACCTGACCAATCAGAGAGCTCACTAAAATGCTAATTAGGCAAACACAGGAGGTAAAGAAATAGCCAATCATCTATTGCCTGAGAGCATAGCAGGAGGGACAAGGATCAGGATATAAACCCAAGCATTGGAGCTGGCAATGGCAACGTCCTTTGGGTCCCCTCCCCTTATATGGGAGGTCTGTTTTCACGCCATTTCACTAGATTAAATCTTGCAACTGCACTCTTCTGGTCCATGTTTTGTTACGGCTCGAGCTGAGCTTTCGATCGCCATCCACCACTGCTGTTTGCCACCATTGCACACCTGCCACTGACTTCCATCCCTCCAGATCCAGCAGGGTGTCCGCTGTGCTCCTGAACCAGCGTGGTGCCCATTGCCACTCCCGATCGGGCTAAAGGCTTGCCATTGTTCCTGCATGGCTAAGTGCCTGGGTTCGTCCTGATCGAGCTGAACACCAGTCACTGGGTTCCACGGTTCTCTTCTGTGACCCACGGCTTCTAATAGAGCTATAACACTCACTGCATGGCCCAAGATTCCATTCCTTGGAATCTGTGAGGCCAAGAACCCCAGGTCAGAGAATGTGAGACTTGCTGCCATCTTGGAAGTGGCCCAGCGCCATCTTGGAAGCCGCCTGCCACCATCTTGGGAGCTCTGGGAGCAAGGCCCCCCCGGTAACACCACCACCACGCCCAGCTAATTTTTGTATTTTTAGTAGAGATGGGGTTTCACCATGTTGGTCAGGCTGGTCTCAAACTCCTGACCTCAGGTGATCTGCCCACCTCGGCCTCCCGAAGTGCTGGGATTACAAGCGTGAGCCACCGTACCCGGCCAACCCTCTCTTACTTGCATAATAATCATAAGGTGAAGTAGTAGCCCTGCTAGGCACAGGTTATAGTGTCAGAGGAACAGCATTTTAATATTGATGTCATTATTTATTAGTGATGTCACTTTCAGTAAATTACTCAGCCTTTCTACTCTGCCATTTCATCATTATTTGTAAAAATGACTCAAAATAGTACCTCCCCTATAGGGTTGCTTTAAGTTTTAAATGAAGACAGCATTTAGAACTTGAGAACAATTTTCACTGAATAAAAATTGGTTTTTGTTGTTGTTTCCATTATTAGCTGGAAAATAACAACCCTTTTCATTTGTTAGTCAATTTAAGTTATTCTACAATTTAATTTTTAAAGGTGTTGAATAATATTAATGCAGTGATTTTTAATAAAATAACTTGGTAATATATTGTTCTAAAAGTCCTATAATAACTTTTAGTTTTATCTAGCAACATAAAAAGAACAATTTCATATGAATAAAGATTTCTCTCATTTTTCCTTTTCTTTTTTTTTTAGGCTGGAGTGCAGTGGTATGATCTCGGCTCACTGCAATCTCCGCCTCACGGGCTAAAGAGATTCTCCTGCCTCGGCCTCCTGAATAGCTGGGATTAGAGGCATGTGCCACCATGCATGGCTAATTTTTGTATTTTTAGTAGAGATGATGTTTCCCCATGTTGGCCAGGCTGGTCTCGAACTCCTGACCTCCAAGTGATCCCTCTCACAAAGTGCTGGGATTACAGATGTGAGCCACAGCACCCGGCCGAGGATTTCTCTCCTTTATAACATATGATCAATCCCTTTTTATATAGTCTGTAAAATAAATCTATATACTATTTCAATTGAAAATAAAGGAAAATGATGTGAAAAAAAATCACCATGACACCCAGAAGCACAGGTTTATCATTATTACATAACTACAGAGCATTTTTTTTTTTTTGTAACAAGGACAACTTAGACAATTTTCCTAAGCTGCCCCAGAAACCATATTTTCATGGCATGTCTTTTGGAACTTGCAGTGGGGTTCAGGAGCTCAGAATGGCAAAAAAAAAAAAAAAAACAAGAAACCTGGCATAAAATGAAACTAGTGTTCAGAAACTCACCTTATCTCCTTCTTCTACCTGGCAGAGCTCCTCCTCAGTTGCAGGATTAAAGACAGGAAATTTCTTGCCGCTCACTGAATCATGCCATTCATTGTTTATGAAGATCTGTAGAGTTGAAGAGAAAATACATAAAAGGCACATAAATATGCAGCAAATTTTGGAAATTTTCATAAAGTTAAACTAAAGCATTTCACAATGCGTACATGATGCGCATCTCTTCACCCCCCAAAACTTTCTGGCTGTTTAAGACATTTTGTGTTCACATGCATACACATGTACTAAAATGAAGTACATCATGCTTTTAAGTTTAAGGTATGCAGTCATTTCAACACTAGAAAATACATACTGGAGAAAACAATCTAGAAAACAATGCTTTTACCTGAAATGGCCATGAATTTGAGGCAAAAAGCAAAGGCTTTTGTGGGTTTGGTCTTTATTAATGATTGCTTCTATTTTCCACTTTAAATTCTGAACATCCTCATTTTGGGCTACTTGTGATTTGGAATCAAAAGAGACTATTTTCTAATCCTTTAATGTTTTAAAGCTAAAAAAAAAGAATTTTGCTAAAGTAAAGGATTTTAAAAGAGATTCACTTAGAGAAAATTAGCTAGTCACATTGTTTCATTGGCTTTTTAAAAGCATATGGTTTTATTCTCCTTTTCGAAAGATTACCTGGTAATTTCATTGTCTTCGGACAAAATCAGGAACAAGATTTCTTAATGATAACTATGAGAAAGAGACATGCAACTAACGAAACAGTAAGCATTAAAAAATATGGAATTCTGTCTGTGTGTACTATAAAATAGAAATACTTAAAAGTGTCAGTATGTCATTTAAAACATCTCAGTTTCAACTTTCATGTCACTGAATTTGCCTTTTCTTGAGGAGCCAGCTTTGACATTTTTTATTATTTGAAATATGAAAACAATCATAAATACAGTCTTGGATAGTATATAACTTTCTGTTAGACTTATGACAAGATGGACTAGTTTATTCGATTTTGAATCAGAAGTAGCTAACACAGGGAGTAAAGGAAGGTGACATATGTGCTGGATTATAACATATATCCTAATTCAGACATCCCTTCTTACTTGATATTTAAAGATAAGTTATTAATAGTTCAACCCAAAGGGAGAATGTAATGAAACACTCCTCCAAGGTTTAAATTAGCTACTATGCTAAAATGCAAATTACTTCTGTATTAAAAATTCCTCAGAAATCACTAGCATAGCTTAAAATTCTATCAGAGTAATAAAATGTGTATTACTATGTATCCCTAAATGTCTGAATATAATTCATTCTATATTCGGTGATTTATTATTTAGACAAAACATACTTCCCCGGTCTCTTCTATACTTCCATTGGACAATTTGTCACTTTTTAACTAGTCATTTTTAAGTGTCTGCCTTCCACCAGGGACTGTGTACATTTTTCTGGTTTATCTTCAGTGTCCAACACAATCTCAGCCCTCAAGCGATTTTAGCCTCAGTAAAAAATTCTTGAATAACTTAATTGAATCAAAGATCTATAATCGATCAGCTACTCATGGATAAGATCTATAATATTCTGCAAATGAATACTCTATGACACTTGTGATTTCCTACAAAATGGGGAAGAGGATAAGCCGTCTCTTTTGCCCATTCATGCCAATATAATTTTCCATACAAGAAAACAGCATTATTTCCATACAAGAAAATTATCCTGTATAGTAGAAGCGCTCAAAGGAATTGCAGTGCTAGCCTGAAATTGATGGTAAAACACATGGGCATGCCTAAATAAAGGGAAAAGGGGCCCAAAGCTGTTCAGATGAAGAGACTAGATGTACAAAAATACATATAGGGGGGTATGAGAAAGATGGAAGAAGTATCAAGAAACCCTATCACATTACAGAAACAAGATTAATTGAATACAGATGAAGACCATAAAATTCATCATATTCTTTTTTGGTAAAAAACACTAGCTCTTAGATCAACTTGAGGAAACATAAATTCAGATGAAAGCTCTGATTTGCCCAATGTCTCTTGGAGTGAATCAACACTCTAGCTATCAGAAACACATTTTACAGAATCCCATAATTATTCTTAGAGTGTTTCCATTTATGCCCTTACAGCTTAGTCTCAGTATTTTTCTTCCCAAGGGATGGCTGGAAAAGAACTTAATCAACTTGTCCCAAACTCAGCTCACTGTCATCTCTAGCTTTATGCTGCTCTCACCCCAAAGTTCTAAAGCTTGCTCATGCACATGGTCTCCCAGTCCTCCCTCACACACACTTTCCGTCTTCTGTTAATGACACAAATAATCCCTAGGTACCCTTTTGTATCACTTTGTTCTATACAATTATAAAAAAAGCTTTTCCTGTTCTCTTTGCCCCCTACCTCTGCCTAATTAAATTTTAATTTCACCTTGTCATCATAATCTTCCTCAGATTCTGTCTACAGTCCTCCTCAGAATACTTTAGTGATCATCTATTGTCAGACTGCTTAACATGCACTGGAGGTGGTTAACGATCTTGTCCCAACATGCTTTTCCAGTCTTTTGCTCTACCATTCCCTCAGTTTACCCTTTGTTCCAACCTCATTCTACTGCCTCAAACTCCATGCCGTTTTTTTGCAGCATACTGCAAAAAACACACTGTTCTTTAGACTAGAGTTCCACTGTTGTCTTCTATTTTTACTTCAAAATCTAGCTTACTGTGTCATCTCATGAAGATTTCACTAGTTGCTCCAGTTGAATTTAACCTCCTTTTTCTTCTTTCTAATATAACATATTAGTATCCTACTGATAAATTATTTACATTCTGCTTTGTGTTAATGTCAGATATCTACATATCAGCCCGTGAAATTCCAAACAAAAAGCTAAAGATATTGCAATACCTGCCGTAGACTTTTAAATCAGTCTTTCAAAACCTGCATCAGATTTATTCACTTGCGAATTCTGCCTTCTCTCTGCCTAAAGATTGTATTACTGCCTTAGATTTTGTACCTCTAAACTAAGGGAACACAGATCTCATTCTGGCAGAGATCCAGAATTTCATACTTCTACAATTTAATTTCATTAAAAATGAAATAAAACAGCATACAGAATCAATTACATTTTGCTAGGCCTGTGGTCGGACTTTCTAGTTCTCGCTCGAGTCCTCTTATCCTTAGGTCTGTGATAATCTGTGGTTTCAAGTTCTCAGTAACATGCTCTCAATGTATTATAGCTTATTTTACTCACTTTACATACTTTTTGGTAAAAGAATTATTACAATGGGTATGTACCATCTAGTGCAATGATCAAAATTTACATCTAAGCTGTACATAAAACTGCCACTTCAGATTAAAGCCAGTGAATGTTTTGTAAATGAGCATTAACCTGAAGTAATAACACACGTTTATCTGGCAGCCCGCAGGCAACTGAAGAGATCAGCTGTAGAGGACCCCAAATTACCAGCGCTGTTTTGCATTATTCAGTTTTAACCTTTAAGACAGGAGGACACCGTGAGCCCAACTTGTGTATGAACTTGTGCTGACATTTATATAATCATGATTAGTAACTTTTGTTTTATCAGAAAAGTGTTTGTCCAATAACGAGCAAATACTTGAGACATAGTCTGGCAGTTATTGTGGAAAAATGAGAGATGAATTAGCCATGGCCTCTGTTCTCAGGGGCTTATAATGTAAGAGGAGAATGTATTCATATCAAGAGCAGCCAGTACAGAATTAAAGGCTGTGGAGCGAAATGGCCAAAGCAGTGGTGTTGTCAATAAATGGTGTAGAGGGGCATAGGCTGGAAGAATGCTTCTTTGAAGGATGGGACTGGATTGGTGGAAAGAAGGGAAAAAAAAAAAGAGTAAAGCGGGGGGACAAATCTTTGGAGGTTTATAATGCAGTAAACAGAGCAGCTCCCAACAGAATGGAGTTGCAGTGGACACAAGTCACAGATAAGGCCTGACATTGAAAATAAAGTCAGTTTGTGGTAGATCCTGATCCCCAGAGAAAGAAGTTTAGGCTCTATTCTGGGTATAAAAAGGGAGAGAGACCAGATCAAATGGATGTTTAGGAATACTGATTTTAAAGTACCCCAAATGGATTTGAAGTAGACCAACCAGAGTCCCAGAAATTAGCCTTGAGAGTAATTTCATAATCCTATCATAAGCTCACAAGGTTTTGAAGGAGAGTGATGTAACAGTGCAGTCTACAAATTATGAATTATGCCATTCTCCCACAAACAGAGTCATTTCAGCATGAAAAGGGAACTTGGCATAGGTAATGTGATGACCTAGATTGTTAGAAGGCCAGGTATTGCCCAGCCTTTTTCTTCCCCTTAGCTACAGGTAATTTATTCATAGGACCTACCTCAAATACCTTTTTTCTCTGTTTTAATTATAGGAGCTTTACATTTGGCATTTGCCTTCCAGCTAACTGTGTGACCAAATGTTTTTGTATAATCCCTGCTCCTATAGTTATATTTAATGGTTAGATGGAGAAGTCTAGGCTAATGAATGTTTGTTATATTAACTATAAAATTTACATTAGACTTGTTGAAATGTTCTATAATGGTGGCAATCTTATTTTCCATTGGTTGTTTGCCTTTAGCCAGCTTTGAGGAAAAGAGATGATACTATAAAAGTAAAATATTCTTGGGTTCCATGTAACCATTATTTATTAACTCATTTCCAATTATGAATTTTGGACTTAGGTTACTTTTGAATAATATATATGTAAAGTAGACTTCAACTTTCAGTTTGCAATGTTGACTGGAAATTATAAATGCCTATGCATACTCTTGGACTTCAAGTACTTTCTATATGGGGAAGCAATCAATAGAAATGTTGAGGCAACTCAGACATTGCTTGTTACACTTTAGATTTGAGATATGCCACATTTTAAGAAATGCATCATTTTACCTTTGATAAACAAGTAGCCATTTCCTGGATTCAATTGGTGTCCAAGAATTAGTCATAATTGTGGGAAAAAAAATTGCCTTTCCAGAGTAAAAGTTATTATGTCTTAATGTATCCTGTATAAAGCTACAGCTCTAAATAAATAAGCATTTTTCTCAAAATATTTCTGGCTTGGACAAAGTTGGATTTGACTCATGGGCAAAATAAAGCCCTGTTTGCCTTATCTGCTGATGTGAGATTTTGGAGCCTGTGGGCTAAAGTGGAGGGCCCCTGACTCCTTGCAAAAGATACTCAGAGTGCCTTAAATTAATATTATCTCAGCAGAGCAGCAACTGGGCCAGCAGCTCTAGACTCTGTAAGGGAAGCCAACACTTTCTTGGTGGGAGAGAGATTTTAACAGATCACATTTTCGATGCACAAAGAAATTCTTTTAAGATTTTCCAGAGGAGAGGGAGGGTGATGATAGTCCCCATTTAATGTCATCCATGTGAATTTGCAAACCTGAGAGCTGAGTCACAGCACAGGGTGCACGGGTGGTGGTGTGAACCTGTGGAGAGTGGTGTGTGCTGTAAATGTGTCAACCTTTTCTCAGCTTAGGAACCTACCAAAGTACTAAAGACTGCTGGCAGTCAGGGAGAATGAGATGGGGGATGAATAATGAGGAGGAGAGACTGAACAAAAGTCAGGTGGAGTGTTAAACATTTAAAAGAATCAAAGCTAGATCTCTGGCAACTGCTTTGCACCCTAACCCCGAGGCAGGAAAGCAAAACATTGAGACTCAAAGTTAGAGAATGTAAAAGGAAATTAAGGAGGAAATAACAAAGGGGAGGAAAATTTTTAACTGCCGTCAAAGGAATGAAAACAAAATGAGAGAATGACCAAAACAAAAAATAGGAGAAATAAAATTTTCCTTTCATTTGTTTTAAATTATAGTCTGACTTTAGTAACAAGAGTATATACTCTTTCTTCTTGTTGTTTGCAAAACCCCTTCAGCCTTTTCAATTTAGTCAGGGCAAGAGAAAAGATGACATGGCATTTGTTTTGAGCGACATCATCACTGTGTTCTACAGATGACAATACTTGTCAGCAACTTCTGTACATCATATACTTTCTGTATCAAAGAGTTAAGATGTAGAAGCGACAGAAAGTTCTGCCCATTTTTAGCAGTATCAAGACCCAGTAATACAGTTGCTTTCATGTAAGCCCTCTTCCTTCTAAAAGAATGCCAAATATAAAGCATAATTCAGTAGTTATTTGTATGCCTTTGACATCTAAAAAAGTATTGATAGAGCAGTGGAAATAGTGAGTGAAAATGGGACCTGGGTTGGGGCAGGGAAGGGTTCAGGCAAAGTTTTCAGAGATGTAAGATTTGTGCAAACTCTTCAGAGAACAAATTTCCATTAGCAATTCAAACATTACAGTCAATCAGGTAGAGATAATATCATAAAATCAAATACTAGCAACACTTCACATCCTTCTCAAGCAATACTTCTACATTTGTGGAAACTTTTGCTATATACATCTATACACACACACTCATCCAAAACACGTCAGCGTCAGGAAAACCAATATTACAGAAATTTACTTTTCTGATTTATTAGATTTTAAGTAAGGGTTTGTGAAGGAATCCTTGCTCAAATTCTTTTGAACATGGTTCTATGTTGTCACTTACACTTGGTAAACATATAACGTATCCCTTGGCTATAGTTATAATAGTATCATGATAAATCAAACCAAACTGCACCCCAACCACCACCATCCCAAGTCAGATAATTGCTATTTTCAGATATCTCCATTTGATGTCTGTATTTCTGAGATTTATTTTACGCTGATTTGCAACATATCGTCCTATAGATTATCCAAGCCATTTCAGAGTCATTACCTTTACTTTGGGTGGGTCTTCAAATGAGTTATTTTTCATATTCTCTAAGAGTGTTTCCCTAATTCTGGCAAGTATGTAGTGACAAATTCAATAGGTTAAAGTCCCAGTTAAAAAGTTATATAAAGAGTTGTACTGAGAGTCCTTATGAAATGGGGACAATACCCTCTCTTAGGACATGTGTTCTTTACTTTAGAATTGTTCATTCCGTTTTCTTACAGTCAGGCAGGTGCCAGAAAACAGAACAACCGGCCAAGACAGCAGTCCTCAGAGATGAGCTAGGATACTGCATTCTAAATATTAGTAAATGATTATCTACCACCATTAAAATCAATGATTGGTTTTGTCAGTGGTTTGAGGCCATGATCCTGTTTCTGCTTAGCTCTGGCACTTTCTGAAAGGAAGGTTTCTGATGTGGCTGAGTGTGAGTTTCTGGGAGCAACTGGAAGCTCTATCCTGAAGTAACTGGAAGGTCATTGCTGCGTTGAAGGTATAAGGCTCACTCACTTAAAACTTTTAGACCCTTGCTATTGGTCAACAGACATTTTGGTAGCATCAGCAAAAGCTGAAAGACTGTTAAGAATACAGAATCTCAGACTTCAGCCCAGATCTATTCTTTCAATCAGAGTAAGGAACGAATGATAAAAATGCGGTGATAGGTGTGAAAGCAGTTGTTAGGGCTAATTGGGAAAGGGGGATAATACCCTCTTCTCCTAGGATATGTGTTATTTACTTCAGATTTCTTTCTTGATTAGGTTTTCTTGAGTGAGATTCTAGTACTATTGGTTTTGATATTTAAGGAAAAAAGGATATCATGTGAGAAAGCATCAGATCCAAGATAAAAAGATTCAGAATCCAGTTTATTCTGCTTTTGCATTTTAAGAGCTATGTGACCTTAAGTCAGTCAAGATCTCTGAGCTCAGGCTCCTCAGTTTTGAAATGGGACTCTGCTAACATCTTTCCTAGCTCTTCCCAGTGGTTAACGATGAGCCTCAAATGAGAAAAAGATATGAAATCAGTTTTGAACTGTGATAAGCAATATAAATATAACTTACATTGACAACAGAATGATATAATTCTAGGAGTCATCTTGGGAAAGAGAATCAGGGAAAGGACCAAGTAGTTAATAAGTGCCAGCCACGTTCCACAGATTACCTCACTGAATTCTCACAGCCACTTCCCAAGGTAGTCATTCTCCTTCCCAGTTCACAGAGGAACTGAAGCTCCAGGGGATGAGAAGCTTGGCCAAGGTCATATAATTAAATACATAGAACAGCTGGAAATTGAAGCCAGGTTTAGCTTGTTCTATCACTGTACCTTGCAGCCAATCAGCTATTTTTTCACCTGCTTCCAAGCCCAAAGCAAACAAAATATTGCTTCAGTTAGAAGGAAGTTAAAAACATTTCCCAAGTGAAAGCGGCATCACAGCACAATCAGCTTTGCCTTGAACATAAGTCCTTTCCTGTTTTAAGCACCTCTCAGTGATTTCCCTCAAAATCTGCCAGCCAATCTGGCCCCAGCCTGTATTTCAGTTTCATCTCATCCATTCTCTCCCTTATTCCCTTTACTCCAGCCAGATTAGCCTTTGGACAGTTCTTTGAGCATAACACGCTCTTGTTGTTAGGGTCTTTGTATGTGGTATGACCTCCAGATCTTTGTTCTTCCCCAGTCTTGGCCACCTTATTCTCTACATCCCTCAGGCTTACCTTTAAAGCACCTTTCTTAAAGACTCTCGTCCTAAAAAATCCTCATCAAAAGCTCTTCTCCTCATATTCTTTCAGCTTTCAGTTATTTTGCTTTAAACACTTCTCATAATTTCTGATTAAAGTATTCTTATTTTCTGCCCCACACTATTCCACACACCTTCCAGGAATAGAAGCTCCATGAGACATGAACCATATTAGCTCTCTTAGATCATGAGAACTAGCATAGGGCACTCGTTCAAGGCCTTGTTAAATAAGAGGAAGGGAAACATGGTAGAAAAGAAAAGCAAAAGGGAGAAACAAGCAAAGGGGACAAAGGAGGTATTTGGAAGTTCATGTAGCTGAATTTGTTTGTTGTAAGAATTTAAAGAGATAATCATGGGGGAAAAAAAGCACTTCAAATCATGCCTGGAACATATTATTCAATGATTCGTAACTCTTCTCCATTGAAAATATCTCTTTAACCCAGAAGGGTTAAGCAAACCAGCAATCTAGGAAAGCAATCTCCTACTCTAACCAAAAATGGATTCCATAGGAGTTGAAGAAATGTAGTTCACAGAGACATTTCACATCCACATCAAAGTCCTCTGCCTCATAGCCTCTCCCAGCCCAAATGTCACATTTTCAATCAAAGCAGAAAATCTATTTCCTTCCAATTTTCACTATTGTTCTCTTGTTCTAAGTTGGCTGCAAACTTTCTCCTGTTGGCCTGGGAGCAGCCGAACAGCAGCTGGAAAGGCCATGGTCATCAGCAATGGGCAAACGAAAGTCAGGATAAAGAAGGATACAAGAGGATTCTGGCAAGTCAGTGTCCCAGAGTAGTGGAATTGACCTTAGGCAAGTCACTTGCTAGCGTGATAGCTCAAACTGCCAGCACTGGCAGTGTAGCTTTGTCACTTACTTGCTGTGTAACTTTAGTAAGTCACGTAGCTGCTCTGTTCCTCAGTTCCCTCAACTGTGAAACAGGAATAGTAACCTCCTCATAGGGTTATTATGAGGATTAAATAAAATCATTGTCAAGAACTTAAACAGTCATGGCAGAGTAAGCACAATAAATTTTACCTATAGTTATTTATTTTGTGTGTGTGTGTGTATGTATGTATGTATGTGTAAAATGTCATTCGCCGATAAAGATCTTTTGTAGCATGAACAAACTATGGTTTAATGAGTTAAGCTTACTAATTAAGTTAAACATTTTGGGGTTTGAATTCTGTCTGAGAATGCTTGTCTTCTTGAATTTCCTATTTCCTTTTTATTAAAAAAAAGAAAAAGAAAAAAAAAAGGTAAAACAACAGTATTGAGAAGGGAGAATGGCAAACAAAGTTACCAAATCCTGTAAGAGAAAATTTTTGATCCCTGAAATCTTGGAAAACCCTTGGAACTTCACTCTGATGCAATCTTTGTCAGATGGGACATGACTGTACGAAAAAGAGTGACAGAAAAGCTAGGAGAAGACATGAGGAATGCTTGTGGGAAACAGGTCTAGGAAAGGTTGAGTAAAAAAGAAAATTCTGGAAACACTGGAAAGGATTCAGAAAAATAGGACTAGGATCACTAACATTAAATCATTTCCCATGTGCCAGGCATTATTTCAAGGGCTTTTTATGCATTAAGTTCATTTAATACTTTCATCCACCTTAGAAAATAGGTGCCTTTATCGTCCTCATTTTAAACATAAGAAAACCGAGGCAGAGAGAGGTAATGTAGCTTGCCCAATGACCACTTAACTTTCAAAGAAGCTCTTCATTTAAAGGCTAAATACAATGGAAAATGTGGGGTTCATTTAGAGTTGGAAAGAGGAGTAATGAGGATAAGGATGGGATATGAGCTCATATTAGTGAATTTATAAGGATGTTTTTGGAGGTTTTAAATTCCGAAAGCTTTTGTATAATTTTAGAAAGCATTTCTTAAACTCTAATCTCTCTTTAATCTACCCCAACAAAGAAATAATCAGACTGTACTAGAAAAAAGTCATAAAAAGATATGCATCAATAAATTCTTTTGTTTGGGTGGAAAGCAGTCCGAAGCTTGAGAGCATGTAGCTTTTCTATCGTAGTTGTAATTTTTTTTTTTTTTTGTTACTCAACCCTCTCTGTTCTCTCCAACTTGTCCTAACAACCAATATACTTCTAGCTATAATAATAATAATAATAATAATAATAATAAAAAGGACAGAAAAATAACACAAGACTTTAGGGGCTGGTAATAGAAGATAATTCCTCAGACACTATAAACCCCTTGCTTACTTGGTTTGTAACCAGGGAACTTATTATAGTTAATAACCATCATTTTTTTTTTTTAACTCCTCTTGCAAGTGCAAATTCAATCCAATTCTTCACTGGGACATAGTAAAAAAAATGCAAAGGCATTTGAAAAAGCTCACCCATTTAGATTTAATTACATACATAACTGGTGTCCTCCCAAGTGTGAAAATGCTATAACCAATAAATCAAACAATAAAATCCTATCTGAGCAGAACAGATTTATATAGAAGATGCATGAGAAATCAAAATTCACTGACTTGTTTGGGGTATTTTTACCCAGAAAAATTCTTAAACACAGAGCAAAACGCCTGCTCTTTGAGTCTTGCCTTCTTTTGGACACTTAGGTCAGTCATTTTCCCTAGAGGGGAGTTGTTGCACAGTGACTTCGAAGTGAATAGGTTTCAATCTCAAAATCATCTCTCTGTGTTAGGGGATCATTAGGTCTGTGCTTGTATGTTAGATTTTGAGGACCATCTCATTTGTCTAGTACCGCTTCTTACATGCTTAGTTAATGACGACTAAGTGAAGCTTAATTCAGCAGGCAGGTTATTTACATTAGAGCTTCCTTGAAATACACACACAAGGAAGGCTTTGCAAACTTCTGCAAAGCCAAAGGAGTGGGGAGACAGGGGCATCCAGACTACTAAAATATCCTCCTAGGTAATATCATTAAAAAAACAAATCCCATTAATAATAGTAATAGAATAATCTAAGCATTGCCAACAATTTTGAGCTGCATGAAGTGTATTTTTAAATGTACGTACTTTCAATGGAAATTTCTTGTGACTGACAAACTTGGAATAAGAAAATGAGGGAGACTGGACTCTTGCAATCTTTTGGGCATACCTTTGCCAAATGTAAATTGTTTGAGGGTATGGATTTACTGCATTTTTCATGCCACCATTTGTAGTCAAATTAAATGGAAAAATCTTTCCCCTTTAATAAAACCTCGTGATAACAATACCTTAAAATACACTTCATAGCTGCTGGTCAACCATGTTAAAGGCACAATCTCATCTCTGCTGCTACTTTCCTGAGGAAAAGAGCCAATCAGCTGAGCAACTTCCTCATTCGTTGTGCTTTATGAAAATGAAAATGCAACAGACTTTAGGATTTCAAAGCCATCCATGGTTCCAAGTAAGGAAATAAATGTATACCAGTGGAGACTTTTACTTTATCATTAAATTAGAATGCCCTTTGTTTTTCTGTTGGCTCATTCAGACAGCAAAATGGCTCTCCCTTGAGTTGCAGGAGTTAATTTCTTACCATACTTTCTGCATCACACCGTAAAGATAACTTGAAGGAATTTTGGTTAGACTGTGTTTTATTTATTTGTTTGTTTTGGAGTTCTAGGATCTGACAGGAAAGCAGTGTGAAACACGCAAAGTTCAGAGTTACTCTCAGAACGACTCAAGCAGGATCCATTTCCTAGTTCCCCCCAGCTGCGGATTTTAAAGTCTGGATCTAGCTCCTGCTCTTGTTTCTCTAAATATTTATCAGTTAACAATTACACATCTGCTCCAATGGCAACAAACTTGGCCGAAGAAATAATGCTTTTCTCCCCTCCCCGCAATATGCAAAATAATGCAAGTCCATCTGAAGATTTTTGAACCCAATTATCAGACTTAAGTCCCCTTATTTTAACACTCATTTTATTAAACATATTGGAAAGTTATGTCATTTCAGTATGCTCTCTTTCTCTTTGTTTGCTTTCTATTGTTCCTACTCATTTGGTTCTTTTCAGTAAGCTTCTCTAGAGAATATTTTGCTATCTTATCATACATGCCAGCTATAGTGAAGTTAATAGAACTGCTTAGTAAAGTCCTCTGAATCCTGGTATGAGAATCCTTTCACACAGAAGAGAATTCCTTTCACTTGGAAATCTTTTAAGAAATAAATTTATGAAAGATAGTCTGATATGATTTAGATCATATTTGATCAGGACACTAAACTGAGACCTATGTTTTGCATGCCTTTTATTTTTATATTTGCAAAGGGCTCTTTACATAAGTTTACTTAAATTGACCTTTAATGTTTTACATAAATGTAGTTTTTGCACACCCAAGTTAAAGCAGAAAATAGAAGTTTTACTCACCTTAGTATATTGAATCTTCAAATCGGTGAGTAGGACAGGTAAGTCTGGCTTGCCTGAGGATGACATTTCTGATTCGGCTCCTGGAACACAGGTGACTGGCTCAGCAATTTGGTTCTGATAGAGCACTTGGCTTTATTTGTTCCTTTTTTATCTGCACGGGCTAAAGTTTATTTGCATACTCGGATACGATTGGATGAACAAACTCAGAGCAAAAAAAAGAAAACGACACTACTTATTTGTAACACCTAGGGCAGGAAGCCTTTGACTTTAAACTTAAATCCTTAAGAAACCAGTGCTCCAGCATCGAAGTTGCACCTGGAGACAGTGCACTATTTGCAGATGAATTAATTTACAAAGCCGAAACCTGTGATAAGTGTATGCAGCAGCTGCTCTGGCCACTAAGGCCAGTTATTATTTTTTTGACTTTTCATGCTTTTTAATGCTACTATGTAACTTTCTGTTCTCTGACAGACTTGGAAACAGAGAATTTGAGGATTGAAAAGAGTCTAAAAGGGCACTTGTTCTCAGTAGAAGCTGGTGAGGAGAGAACCCTGGCCAGGTGTCTTCAGGACAAGGCTTTCAGGAAATCAGTCCAGAAATTTTCCCAGAAAATCGGGGGTGCTGTCTGGGGAAGAGAGGCCCTTTATCTACACCCTACCCTAAGTTATTTTAAAATATCCTAACAGTCACGTGTATTTTCAGTGCTGGGTAAGTCGACCTACTGTGATCTCAGAAGCCCTAAATTATCTTTATTTTCTATATGTGAACAGAAAAGCCAGCAGGACTTTTAGGGAATTTGGAACACACTGTCACACACAATCACAGTTAGAAATATGGCAATGTCATCTATTAAAACTCATTTAAAATGAAAGTAATCCTGGTTTTGGAAGTTGTCTGTATTTATCAAGAGGCAGTGTACAAAGACTAAATTTAAGCAGGGCTTCCAAACAATTCAAGTTCTTAAATTAATGTTTAGCTGAAGGACAATTTTTTAAACAGCGTTACTCCCATTTTAAGTACAATACTTTATTGTATTGTAGCTCTAGCAAACGTTACAATAGGAACAAGATAAAATACTTTGGATGCTCTGATTATGAGGAATTAACCAATTTTTTTTTTCTAGTGAAACTTGCCAATTCCCCTGAATATGGGACTTACATAGGGAAACTAACAATTTCTAAATTGTTTGCCCAAATCACATGCAGCACTTGTTTCCGTTTCTACTCTCATTTCATATCCCCATTTTAGAGACATAGAGAGGGTGAGTAGCTTAGTTATGGTCACAGATCTATTAGTGCAGAACCAGAATTTCATTTCAGGACAGTCTGACTTCCAAACCTGGGCTCTTATTTCTGTTTATTATTTCTGCCCTCTTCTCCACAAGAGAACTCCTACATGGGTTCAAGCATCAACTGCTTTGGTTTTCTCAGTGAATAGTCACCCTTACAGGCATTTAAACATAACTTTGTATTCATCTAAGACAAGGGTTTACAAACTTTTTCTGTAAATATTTTCAGCCTCTGGGCTGGATGGTTTCTGATATAATTTACTTGACTCTGCTTAAAAGAAACTCTAGATGATAGGTAAATTAATGGGTGTAGTTGTTTTCCTGTAGAACTTCATTTAAAAAGATGGGAGGCAGGCCAGATTTGGTGCATGGGCCAACTCCCTAGATTCTAAGGCAATATCATTCCCAATGCCTTTGACTCCCCCGTGTCTCATGCTTGAAGACCAGATAGAAACTTCTGTGTTCTTTCAACATTTCTCTTTCTATTTCTTTCTTTTTGGAAAGTCTAATTGTTTTCTCTCTCAAAAATGTGTTTTCAGTTAAATGCACAATTACACAACAGCTGTTACATAACTTGAGCGTGGCGCTCTGGCCATGCCCAAACAGCTGTGTTTTGCTGCTTTCTTCTCCCAGAGTCACAGTTGTTTGTGGATTCAAATACTGGTTTATTTGATGTCCAGGCGATGAAAGCTTAAGGCTTCATAACATAGTTGGCTTGTCATCTCACTTCTTATATGATCATTCTCAATTGTATTTTATTGGATAATTATGTAAGAACGGTCCCTTTATACCAGGCATTCCTGAATGTAGGCAAAAGGAGTTGCTTTGGAGACAGGTTACCACACCTGCCCATTTAATTTCAGCAAATATTTACTAAGTATCATTTACGCATCCATAATTCTTCAGCCCTAACTTCACTTAAGCAGATCTTTTCTGCCTAGAAACCACAGGGCCTGAGACCTCTATTTTTGAGGTAAGCATTATCCTGCCCTGAGAGCTTATTTTGTAGAACAGCGTATTTCTGGGAATGGCTGCATATGAGGAAAAGATTTCATCAGACTACTATCACTTACAGAGGAAATAATGGCTTTTGTGAGAACCTAGGGACCAAGGTTGCACATTTTAGGACTGGACCCAGGATTGTACAATTTTATGGTATGCCAGGACTATGCAGCAGAGGAGGAGCTGGTCCTTTAACTTGAGAGTGATCGACAAAGGATGTTTAATCTTCTTTTTCCTCCTTATGAACAAACTAAATCACACACACACACAGAGTCATGCACGCACATACAGAGAGAGAAGCAAGAAATGTAAGAGGATAGTTTATTCATCTCTTGAATTTGACTTCTCCAGCCATTTGTGAAAGCTTTCATTATACCAAGAAACATATAGATTATGACTTCAACCATTCTTGAAACTACTCTTTCATTTTACAACAAACATCTCCAGAACTCTGTCCAATCCTTAGTTCCTGAAAAGATAAAAGGAACCTAATCTGCCACCCAGTACTTAAAATAAAAAAAAAATGTTGAAAAAAGTCATGTGATGAATTAAAAATAGCTTCTGCATGGACTGAATGTTTTTTGTTCAGTCACAATGCACATGTTGAAATCCTAACCCCCAATGTGATGGTATTAGGAGATGGAGCCTTTGGGAGGTGTATTAGTCCATTCCCATGCTACTAATAAAGACATACCTGAGACTGGGTAACTTATAAAGGAAAGACGTTTAATTGACTCACAGTTCAGCATGGCTGGGAAGGCCTTAGGAAACTTACAATCATGGTGGAAGGGGAAGCAAACACATCCTTCTTCACATGGTGGCAGCAAGGAGAAGTGCTCAGCAAAAGGGGGAAAACCCCCTTATCAAACCATCAGATCTCATGAGAATTCATTTATTATCACGGGAACAGGATGAGGGTAACCCCCTCCATGATTAAATTACCTCCCACTGGATCCCTCCCATGACATGTGGGGATTATGGAAACTAAAATTCAAGGTGAGATTTGGGTGGGGACACAGAGCCAAACCATATTAGGAGGTAATGAGGTTATGAGGGTAGGACCCTCATGAATGGGATCAGTGCTTTCATAAAAGGGACTCCACAGAGATCTCTTGCTTTTTCTGCCATGTGAGGATGCAATGAGACATTGGCAGTCTGTAACCCAGAAGAGAGCTCTCACCAGAACTCAACTATGTTGGCACCTTAATTTCAGACTTCAAGCTTCCAGAACTGTAAGAAATCAATGCCTGTTGCTTATATGCCACTCAGTCTATGCCATTTTTGTTATAGCAGCCCGAATCAACTAAGACAGCTTCTTTTCATATTTCCTGATTTCAAGATCCTGGAACTATTTGTTGAAGGTGAACCTCTCCTACTCCAGTTACATGACCACTCCTCTAACTATTCTCTGTTGCCTTAGCATGTCTGCATGTGTCTGCCTGTTGGTAAACCTAGCAAGAAATCTATCCCTATGCTTTTGATTACTACATTTTTATCAGATACCACCTTGCTCTTATGCTTATTTGAGCTTTAATAATTTGGGAAAAGTGGATCTTGTATGTAGTGAGAGAGTCTGTACTTAGTTGGCAAGTTGATGTTAAAAAATGGAAGTGGAAGGTAGACTTCAAGTATACAAACATATGTATTTGTTGGCTAATTCCTGTCCACATGCCATTCTTCTCCAATTAGAAAAATTTCTTCACCTCTGATTTCTCCTGCTCCTTACATATCCTTTCATTGTTCTTCTCTTTGGCTTGTGTTACTGAGATAGGATAGATGACCCTCTTATCTGGTCTAACCAGGACACTAACTGATTAGTAAGGTCACTAAAAGAAACAGTACATTAAAGCCTCTGTAAGATAATTATTTGAGTTTAAATAGGTTTTTGCTAAACCTTATGGGTTGAGGCCATTTCTTGGAACTGGATTTGCTGCTTGGAGTTTGAAATAATCTTGCATAAATAGTGCTCATAGTGTTTTGTCTACAGTTTCCAGTTTGTTTCCTTAATGTGTAGAAAGAAAGACATGAAAGACATCAATGAGTCAAACAAAATGTAGACTACTTTGAGATTTCTACAATTTTTTCTCTTTTTTTTTTTTAACAATTCTTATGCAGATTATCCAACCATGTGTTTAGAAATTTGATGATATTGTTTGTAATGTATTCAGTTTAGTTTTCATATAAATAACTTTTCTTACCACCCCTGCCCTGGCAATGAATCAATATTTGAAGTAAGATGCTTTGCTGCTGACTCTGAAGCTGTTGAAGGGGACCAGAAGACAAAGAATTAAAGAATAAAGCTCTGTAAACTGGAAAAGAGAAGACAATGAATTCTTTCCTAGAATCTCTGGAGCGAGCCTGACATATCCACTCCTTTGATATTGGCCAGTGAAACTGATTTCAGATCTCTGCCTTCTAAAAGTGTTGTTTTAAACCATCAAGTTTATAACTGTTAAAGCAGCCATTGGAAACTAATGCACTAATCAATAAAAGTTCAAGTTCATAGATGTCAAAATGTATATGTTGTCATTGACCATGCGCCAGTCATTCTTCGTGTCATTCAGGTTTATTGTTACTATCTAAATATTCCCATTTAAATAAAGGTAAGCTTTCTATCTGTACCTTACAATGAAAAACTCATCAGGTGTTTTATATATTTTATATGTATACACACACACACACACACACACACAGAGTAAAGATGGGAAAGACATTTATTTGGCTCATGTTTCTATGGGCTGTACAAGCATGGCATCAGCATCTGTTCAGCTTCTGGTGAAGCCTCAGGAAGCTTTTACTCATGGCAGAAAGCAAAGGGGGAGCATATATGTCACATGAGAGACACGGAGCAAGAGAGAGGGGGAAACTGTCAGGCTCTTACATAACCAGCTATCCTATAAATTTATTACCATGGGGAGGGCACCAAGTCATTCACGAGGGATCCATCTGCATGACACAAACACCTCCCACTGGGTCCCACCTTCAGCACTGGAGGTCACGTTTCAGCATAAGATTTGTAGAGGAAAAACATCCAAACTATGTTACTTTGCCCCAGGTCCCCCAAATCTGATGTTCTTCTCACATGGCAAAATACATCATTCTTTTCCAATAGTCCTCCAAAATCCTAGCTTGTTCCAGCAACTCAAAAGTTCAAAGTCTCAAGTCTCATCTGAGACTCAAGGCAAACTCCTTTTACCTGTGAGTCTATAAAATAAAAAACAAGTTATTTACTTCCAATATACAATGATAGTGCAGGCACTTGGTAAACATTCCCATTCCAAAAGGGAGAAATTGGCCAAAAGAAAGGGGCAACAGGACCCACACAAGTTCAAAATCCATCAGGGTAGTCATTAAACCTTAAAGCTCCAACTTAATCCTTGACTCCATGTTCTGCATTCTGGTGTGAGGAATGTGGTCCTGAGGCCTCTGGTAGTCCTGTCCCTGTGGCTTTGCTGAGCACAACCCACATGGCTGTTCGCAAGGGCTGGAGGTGAATGCCTGCAGCATTTACAGGCTCAGAGTACAGGCTGCCGGTGGCGCTCCCAGTCTGGGCCTGGAGGGCAGTGGCCCCATTCCCACAGCTCCACTAGGCAATGCCTTGGTGAGGACTCTGTGTTTGGGGCTCTAACCTCACACTTCCACTTAGCACTGCTCTAGTAGAAGTCCTCTGTGGCACTCTGCCCCTGCAGCAGGTTCCTGCCTGGGCACCAGTCTGAATACCTGCAGACTGCACATTACATGGAAGCTGCCAAGCCTTATGACTTTCATCCTCTGAAGCAGTGACCAGAGCAGCGTCTATGGCCTTTTGAGCCAAGGCTAGAGCCAGAGGCCTGGTATGGGGAGCAATGTCCCAAGGCTGTGCAGGGCAGCAGGGCTCTGAATCTGACCCCGAGAACCACTCTTCCTTCCTAAGCCTCTGGGTCAGTGATGGGAGGGCTTTGAAATGGCTTTGAGGCCTTTCTCTCATTGTCTTGAATATCAGCACCTGGCTCCCTTTTAGTTAAGCAAATCTTTCTAGCAAGTGGTTGTTCCTCCATTTGGTGGATTCGTCTCCCGAAAATGCTCTTTCCTTCTCTACCACATGTGCAGGCTGAAAATTTTCTGAATTTTTACACTCTGCTTTGCTTTTAATTTTAAGTTAAGACTTTAAGTTTTTCCTTTGCTCCCAAATCTGATCACACGTTGTTAGAAGCAGCCATGCCACATCTTAAGTGCTTTGCTGCTTAGAAATGTTTCCTGCCAGATTCTAAGTCATTACACTTAAGTTTAAACTTCTATAAATCCCTAGGGCATGGACACAAGGCAGCCAGGTTCTTTGCTAGGGCATAACAAAGGTAACCTTTGCTCCAGTTTCCAATAAATTCCTTATTTCCGTCTGAGACCTCATCAGCTTGGTCTTCACTGTCCCTATTTCTATCACCATTTTGGTCACAATCACTTAACCAGTTTCCAAGAAGTTCCAAACTTTCTCTCGTCTTTCTGTCCTCTTCTGAGTACCCCCTCCTCAACAAATTCTTCGAATTTCCTCCTGTTACCCAGTTCCAAAGCTGCTCACATTTTCAAGTATCTTTATAGAAATGCCTCACTCCTTGGTACCAATTTTTGATGTTAATCCATTTTATGTTGCTATAAAGAAATACCTGAGGCTAGATAAACTAAATACACTTTTTTAAAGAGGTTTATTTGGCTGACAATTCTGCAGGCTGTACAAGCATGGCACCAGCATCTGCTCTGCTTCTGTTGAAGCCTCGGAAAGGTTTTACTCATGGCAGAAGGCAAAGAAGGAGCAAATATGTTATATGGTGAGAGAGGGAGAAAGAGTTACGTCTTAAAACCCTTCCAGTTTTGGTTGCATTATAAATATTTATTACACTGTAAAAGTATTATGCAGTAAGTAATGATTTCTCTGAAAGCTATTGCTTTTTAAAGTAATTATTGTATTTGGAGAATACAAAACTTATGGTTTGCATTTGCTTGCTTGAATTTGTTTTCACATTTTAGAGTTATACATACATACCCAGATCTACAACCACAATCCAAATTTATCTTCCAGGCCCTGGCTTTACATTTCAACTGCTTGTCAGATAACTAAGCTAAATGCCACACCTCATCATGTAGCTGGGTTTGCAAACCTCAGAGCCTGCATATTTGTTTTATGTGGACTGTGCAATGCTGTACAAATTAGAAACATTTAAAACCCCAGATTTTAACTTCTTCAACTGTCAGAAGACCTGCAGAATAGTTTTAGCCTGTCTGCTACCCATTAAAATCACCTGGGGAATTCAAAACAAACAAAAAATAAAAGATTCTGATTCTGTAAGAACAGTTTGAGCCCAGGTGTGTTTAAAGTGCCTTAGGTAATTCTAATGTGTGGTCAGCTGTCAGAACCATTGAGGCAGTTCTGGGTTCCATTTCCTCATAGTGGAACCATGAAGCTGAGTAGTAAAGGTTTCCAAAGTTGGAGCAACATCTACATCCACTGGAAACCTTTTAGAAATGCAGTGTCTGACCCCATCTTAGACCTACTGAATCAGAAACTCTGGGGTGGGGCCCAGCAATTTGTGGTGGAACAAACCCGCCAGGTGATTCTGATTCATGGTCAAGTTTGAGAATGACTGCACTCCAACATAGACCTCGATCTATCTCTGTTATTTATTCTAGTCTACTTTCACTTAGGTTACTACCTAGTCCTTTATTTTATATTTTAAGACCACTAAAGGAACTCATTATCATTTTTGCAAACATAATCTTTTTCTTGAACTTCCTGTCTCTGATTAGAACAAAACAACACCAACCAAACTTCAGGCTTTGGCAGTTTCTTAACTTTTTTTTTTTTTCTGTTAAAATATTAATCTTATTTAATGAAACAAATGAACACTTTCAACTTCCCAGTGTCCTTATATTTTAGATTTAGATTTTAAAGAGCATATAGCTGGACTGTTTTAATCCAATCTGTCTTTATGTAATGTTTATGTTTAATATGCATTTAATGTGTATATATTTACTCCTTTCTTTATATCTATTGTAATAGATATAAATTTGTGGTTTCTTTTTGTCTTTAGATCAGTTAGGATTAAATTTGGCTGCCTCTGATGGAAAACCCAAAATAAATATTCAAGATGGAAATGGATTCTTCTCTCACATAAACAGATTGTAAGTAGGTTGTCTATGGCTGCCATGGTGTCCGAATGGAAAGACAGAAGCTGCTTCCAGTTCACTGCTCTAACATCCCTATGGTATGGCTCTTTACCTCCTGATAAGAGAAGACTGCTAGAACTCCAACTATTACATTTAAATTCCAGGATCCAGAGGAAAGTGACAAAGGTCTAGGGGTTCATCTACATTTTGAGGAGGTTTCCCTGAAGCTTGGAGCTCATTGACCTTAGCTTATTCTCATATCCTAATACCTACCCATAAGGGTAAATAAAGATTGTAAACTTTCTCTAGGTAGCCTGGTTCATGGTTAAAAATCAGTGCTTGTAAGGGCTAATATCCAGAATTTACAAAGAACTTAAATTTACAAGAACAACCCCATCAAAAAGTGGGCGAAGAATATGAACAGACACTTCTTCAAAGAAGACATTTATGTGGCCAAGAAACATATGAGAAAAAGCTCATCATCACTGTCATTAGAGGAATGCAAATCAAAACCACAATGAGATACCATCTCATGCCAGTTAGAACGGGGATCATTAAAAAGTCAGGAAACAACAGATGCTGGATAGGATGTGGAGAAACAGGAACGCTTTTACACTGTTGGTGGGAGTGTAAATTAGTTCAACTGTTGTGGAAGACAGTGTGGCGATTCCTCAAGGATCTAGAACCAGAAATATCATTTGACCCAGCAATCTCATTACTGAGTATATACCCAAAGGATTATAAATCATTCTACTATAAGGACATATTCATACATATGTTTATTGCAGCACTATTCACAATAGCAAAGACTTGGAACCAATCCAAATGCCCATCAATGATAGATTAGATAAAGAAAATGTGGCACATATACACCATGGAATACTATCCATCCATAAAAAAGGATGAGTTCATGTCCTTTGCAGGGACAGGGATGAAGCTGGAAACCATCATTCTCAGCACACTAACACACGAACAGAAAACCAAACACCGCATGTTCTCACTCATAAGTGGGAGATGAACAATGAGAACACATGGACACAGGGAGGGGGAACATCACACATTAGGGGCTATTAGGGGGTAGGGGGGCTAGGGGAGGGATAGCATTAGGAGAAATACCTAATGTAGATTATGGATTGATGGGTGCAGCAAACCACCATGGCATGTGTATACCTATATAACAAACCTGCACATTCTACACATGCATCCCAGAACTTAAAGTATACATATAAAAAAGAATTCAGTGCTTGTTTTATTAAAAATGGGGAGAATGACTATTGCAGAGGTAACTAGCAGTTTCTGCCCCATACTCTTCTTCTTGCCTATCTTCTGTTTTACTGATTATAATTTATTTATTTCTGGCCAGGCGTGGTGGCTCATGCCTGTAATCCCAGCACTTTGGGAGGCCGAGGTGGGCAGATCACTTGAGGTCAGGGGTTTGAGACCAGACTGGCCAACATGGTGAAACTCCATCTCTATTAAAAATACAAAAGTTAGCCAGACATGGGGGCACATGCCTGTAGTCCCAACTACTCAGGAGGCTGAGGCAGGAGAATCACTTGAACCTGGGAGGCAGAGGTTGCAGTGAGCTGAGATTGTGCCACTGCACTCCAGCCTGGGCGACAGAGGGAGACTCCATCTCAAATAAAAATAATATTAACAATAATAGTAATTTATTTATTCCTACTTTTTCACTTTTGTTCTTGTTGGGAAGAAATGCTTTTTGTAACCTAAAAATTGTAACAAACTTGCATGTAAATTTAATTGCCATTTTTTTCTTACAAAGAATTCAGGGATTTTTGAACACTCTCATTGTCCTATTCTACATGTTATAGTTATCTGTTATAAATTTTTGTTCCACCTTGATTTATAGCACCCCAATGAGTCATAATTATATGATTATTATTTTATTCACTCAATTCCTATTTTACTTTACTTGTTTATTAAATTTTCTTCACCTATTATTCATTATTTAATCTCAGTATTTCCTTCTTGGTTTAATTTCACTCTTTGGGAATCTGTAGAGGTTCACATTCTTGACCAGTCTTGTCAGGAGATTGTGAACTTTGCTAGTTTTTGTTTTTTGTTTTTGTTTTTTTCTTTTTTTTGAGACGGAGTCTCGCTCTGTCACCCAGGCTGGAGTGCAGTGGCTGGATCTCAGCTCACTGCAAGCTCTGCCTTCCGGGTTCAAGCGATTGTTTTGCCTCAGCCTCCCAAGTAGCTGGGCCTACAGGAACATGCCACAACACCCAGGTAATTTTTGTATTTTTAGTAGAGATGTGGTTTCACCATGTTGGCCAGGATGGTCTCCATCTCCTGACCTTGAGATCCGCCTGTCTCGGCCTCCCAAAGTTGCTGGGATTACTGGCCTAGTTTTTCAAAGAATTTTGGGCTTTGTTGATCCTTTCTACTATATGTTTGTTTGTTTTTATTAATTTCTGTTCTTATTGTTTCCTTCATTCTATTTTCTTTACGTTATTTTGACATTCCTTCTCTAACTTCTTGATACTTAGATAATATAATTTTCCAGCTTTTCTTTTTTCTTCATTTAAAGCCCTAAATTTCCCCCTAAGCATTCCTTAGCAGCATCCATAAATTTCTGTATAGCGTTTTCTCTTTTACTCAATTCAAAGTACTTTTTAACTCCCATTATGATCTTTTCCTTATGATGGGTTATTTTGATGTACACTTTAAAATTTCTCTATTGGTTAGTAACAAACAACCTCAAAATCTTTGTAGCTTACAAGAGTAAGGCTGCTTTTTATGTGCTTACAAGTTTAGAATAAATAAATAAATACAACACAGATGTGACATATACATTCCATTTGTTTCTTTTTTAATTTTTCACAACCTTTTTTTTCTGTATTTTTTATATTTAGTATAAGTGATAAACTTGACTTGGATCTTTCTAAGCTTTTCCAGACTTACTGAGGTATACATGAAAATAAAAATTGTATATATTAAAGGTATACAGATTTATAATTTGATATATTTATACATTGCAAAATGATTACTAGTACAAACTATCACATCAATCATCTCTCATAGTTATGGTTACAATTCCTTGTTGTATTAGTTTGGAATTATATGTTATCTTTACTATTTTTTTGTGGTTATTCTAGAAATTGCATGTATTTTTTAATTTATCAAAGACTAAAATTAATTAGTACTTTTACTCTTTTCCTCAGCAAATCCAAACACAATAGAACATTTTAAATTCTATTTACATCTCTCCCAACATATATCATTGCAACATCATTGTTGCTGGGTATTTACTTAAATGTTTGAATATATATTAATATTACTGGATATTCTTTTTTTTTTTTTTTTTTTTTTGAGATGGAGTCTCGCTCTGTCACCCATCTATTTTTTACTCTGATTTATTTCACCTTTTTTTGGGGTGAGAACACTTTAAATCCACTCTCAGCAGATTTCAAGTATGCAGTACAGTATTATCAACTATATTCACCATGCCGTACATTAGATTTCCAGAACTTATTCATCCATATAACTGAATATCCATACCCTTTGACCAACATATCCTCACGGCCCCCACTTCCCGCACCTGGTAACCAACACTTTTCTCTTTGCTTTTATGAGTTCCAGTTTTTTAGATTCTGCATGTAAGTCAGGTCATGCATGTCGTTCTGTGTCTGTCTTATTTTACTTAGTGCAATGTCTTCGAGATTCATTTATGTTATTGCAAATGGCAGGATTTCCTTCCTCTTAAAGGCTGAATAATATTCTACTGTATATGCATCCCACATTGTGTTATTCATTCATCTATCCATGGATACTTAGGTTGTTTCCATAATTGGATCTTGTGAATAATGCTGCCATAAATATGAGGGTGCAGATATCTCTTAATGATACTGATTTTAATTCCTTTGGATAAATAGTAAGTCCTCACTTAATGTCATTGATAGGTTCTTGAAACAGCAATTTTAGGAGGAAGAGCATGTAACCAAACCCATTTTACCATAGACAAATTGATATAAAAAAGAGTTAAATTCCTATAGCATGTTTCTGGTCACAAAAACATCACCAAACTTCTGAGTAAGGACAAAAACACTTCTAATATTAAACATTGAAATAAATGTGAGCTATACATACATTTAAGAAAGATTAGTACAAACAAGATGATTATTTACCTGCTGATTCCATTTCAGGGTTGTGGGTCACCAAGCCTATCAAGCAGCTCAGCACACCAGGTGGTAACTAATCTTGACCAGGGTGCCATCCCATTGCAGGGCAAACTCACACAAACACACCTATACTCTTGCAGGCTGGGACCACGTAGGCATGCCTGTTCACCTAACCTAACATGCACTGATGTGAGATGTGAGAAGAAACCAGAGCGCCCAGAGAAAGCCCACACAGACATGGGGAGAATCTGCAAACTCCTCTCAGACAGTGGTCCCAGCTGGAAATCGATTTTTTTTTTTTCCTCAGCAATGTTATAATGAAAAGATGTTTAACAAAGCAATGTTATTGGAGGGCCTGCTCTATACCTAGAAGTGAGATTGCTGGATTATATACTAACTCTTAGTAACATTTTGTGGTTTTTACTGTGCATGTCTTGTACCTGATCTTTTGTCACATGTATTCCTAAGTATTTCAGTTTCCTATGCTCTTGTAAATGGCATTTTAAATTTCAATTTTCTATAGTTTGTTGCTAGTCTGTAAAATGCAATTGATTTTTGTATATCGATCTTATATCCTGAAACCTTGCCAAACCCACTTGTTACTCTTATTATCTTTTGTTTTCCTGGTAGATTTATTTAGATTTTCTACATACATAAACAAGTCATCTGCAAATAAAGACTATTTTACTTCTTCCTTTTCAATCCACACCCCATTTCATTTATTTTTCTTGCCAGATCATGTTGTATAGAATATGCAGTAAAATGTTAAATAGAAGTAGTGAGAGGCAAATGTCCATCTTCTTTCTCATCATGGGACAACGTCTTAAATCTTCATTATAATGTTAGCTGTTGATCCGTCTTAGAGACCCTTTACCAGGTAGAAAATGTTCCTACTCTTAGTTTGCTAAGAGTTCTTTCATTTAAATCAGGAATGGATGGTGAATTTGCCAAATGCTTTTCCTTCATATATTGAGACAATCAAATGGTGAATTGCACTGACTGCTTTTTTTTTTTTTTTTTTTTTGATGGAGTCTTGCTCTGTTGCCCAGGCTAGAGTACAATAGCCTGATCTCTGCTCACTGCAACCTCCACTTCCCAGGTTCAAGCAATTGTCCTGCCTCAACCACCTGAGTAGCTGGGATTACAGGTGCCCACCACTGTATCAGGCTAATTTTTGTATTTTCACTAGAAATGAGGTTTCACCACGTTGGCCATGGTTGGCC
The DNA here is from genome assembly GCF_003255815.1 of Theropithecus gelada. Lineage (NCBI taxonomy): Eukaryota > Metazoa > Chordata > Mammalia > Primates > Cercopithecidae > Theropithecus > Theropithecus gelada. Next base: position 86,433,306 of record NC_037683.1, read on the forward strand.
AGGCTGGTCTCGAACTCCTGACCTGAAGTGATCTGCTTGCCTCAGCCTCCCGAAGTGCTGAGATTATAGGTGTGAGCCCCGTGCCACGCCATTGACTGCTTTTTAAAAGTTAAACCAGTGTTCCACTCCTGGGATAATTCATACTTGGTGGTGAAATAGTAACTTTGTCTATACCTTTTGGATTTGATTGCTAAAATTTTAAGAACTTTTGCACCTCTGTTTCTGAAGGATATTATCTACAATTTTTTAAATGTTTTTGTTCAGTTTTGTTACCAGGATAATCCTGACTTCATAGAATGAGTTCAAAGCATTTCTTTTTCTTTGATTTTTTGGAGGAGTTTTTGTAGATTTTGTAGTTACAGGTTTGGAGGCAACTCCAGTCTTTTTAATTTCCTCTTGGCTGGGAGCAGAAATCTGTTCTTTTGATTTCTTTTAAATGTTTTAAAAATCATTTATACATATACATAGCATAAAAATTCAAGTAGATCTTAAACAGATATTTTAAATACAACCAAACATTATATTTATATTGTTTTATACATTTGTTGAGATACATTTGTTTAGATATATTGACATATTTTTCCTTTCCATTGTTCTTTATTCCTGCATCTCCAAACTCATACGTAGAATAATTTTATCTCTACCTGAAAAATGCCCTTTAGTGATTCATTTTATTTCTTTTAGTGAAAGTTTGCTGGTGATGAATTCTACCAGATTTTCTTTTTTTTTTTTCTGGTCTAAAGATGACTTTGTTTTACCTTCATTCTTGGAGTATATTTTGGCTGGAAAAGACCTTCTAGGTGGGCCATTATGTTAGCACTTTGAAGATACCATTCCAATGCCATCTATTTCATTTGTTTCTATTGTCCCGTCAACTGTCAACCTAATGGTTGTTCCTTTGAAGAAAATTTGTCTTTTTGATTGTTCTTGTTAATAAAAGTGTTTTCTTCTTTTTCTCTTTTTCTTTTTCTTCAGCTTCACTGATGTTCCTGGGACTGGATTTCTTTTGATTTTCTTTTATTCTTCCTTTAAAAAAAAAAAAAAATAGATGGGGTCTTTCTATGTTGTCCAGGCTGGCCTGGAACTCCTGGGCTCAAGAAATCCTCCTACCTCAGCCGGGATTTCTTCGTATTTGTCCGGCTTCATAGGGCTTCTTGAATCTGAGTCTTTTTTTTTTTTTTTTAATAAAAAATAAACTTTTATTTTAGATTTAGGGGGTACATATGCAGGTTTGTTACATGGTATATTATGTGAAGCTGAGGTGTGGGGTATAAATGATTCTGTCACTCAGGTACTGAGAATGGTATCCAGTCGATAGTTTTTCAGCCCTTATCCCTCATGCACTCTCTAGTAGTCTCCAGTGTCTACTGTTCCCATCTTCATGTCCATGTGTAACCAATGCTTAGCTCCCACTTGTAAGTGAGAACATGTATTTATTTTTCTGTTTCTGCATTAATTTGCCTAGGATAATGGCTTTCAGCTGCATCCATGTTGCTGCAAAGGACATAATTTTCTTCCTTTTTATGTCTGTGTAGTATTCCATGGTGTATATGTACCACATTTTCTTCATCCAATACACCATTGTTGGGCACCTAAGTTGATTCCATGTATTTGTTATTGAGAATAGTGCTGCAATAAATGTACAAGTGCATATGTCTTTTAGGTAGATTTATTTTTCTGTGGGCATATACCAAGTAACAGGATTGCTGGGTCAAATGATAGTTCTAAGTTCTTTAAGAAATCTCCAAAACTGCTTTCCACAGTGGCTGAACTAATTTACATTTCCACCAACAGTGTGTAAGTCTTCCATTTTTCTCTACAGCCTCACCAGTATCTGCTGTTTTTCACTTTTTAATGATAGCCATTTTGACCTGTGTAAGATAGTGTCTCATTGTGGTCTTAATTTGCATTTTCTGATGATTAGTCATGTGGAGCATTTTTTCATTTGTTTGTTGGCTGTTTGTATGTCTTCATTTGAGAAGTGTTGCTCCTGTCTTTTGCCCACTTTTTAATGAGGTTATTTTTCACTTGTTGAATTGTTTAAGTTCCTTATAGATTCTGGAAATTAGACCTTTGTCAGATGCAAAGTTTGCAGATATTTTCTCCCATTCTTTAGGTTGTTCGTTTACTCTGTTGATAGTTTATTTTGCCCTGCAGAAGCTCTTTAGTTTAATAAGGTCCCATTTGTCAACTTTCGTTTTTGTTGCAATTGCTTTTGAGGATGTAGTCATAAACTTCTTCCCAAGGCTAATGTCCAGAATGGAATTTCCTGGGTTTTCTTCTAGGAATCTTATAATTTGAGGTCTTACATTTAAATCTTTAATCCATCTTAAGTTAATTTTCATATGTGGTGAACGGTAGGGGTCCAGTTTTATTCTTCTGCATATAGCTAGGCCACTATCTCAGCATCATTTATTGACTAGAGAGTCCTTTTCCCATTGCTTATTTTTGTCAGCGTATCAAAGATCAGACAGCTGTAGGTGTGTGGCTCTATTTCTGAGTTCTCTATTCTGTTCCATTGGTCTATGCGTCTGTTTCTGTACCAGTATCATACTGTTTTGATTACTGTAGTCTTACAGTATAGTTTGAAGTTGGGTAATGTGATGCTTCCAGTTTTGTTCTTTTTGCTTAGGATCACTTTGACTATATGAGCTCTTTTATGGCTTCACGTAAATTTTAGAATAGTTTTTTCTAGTTCTGTGTAAAATGATGTTGGTAGTTTGATTGGAATAGTATTGAATCTGTAAAGTGCTTTGGGGAGTATGGCCATTTTAACAATATTGATTCTTCCAGTCCATGAGATGGAATGTTTTTCCACGTGTCTGTGTCATCTATGATTGAATTGATTGAATGTGAGTCTTTATGCCATTCATAAGTTTGAGAAAGTTCTGAGATATAACTTGTGTTCTATTCTTCCTCTCCTTTTCTTTAAGAACTCAAGTTATGCTTTATTAGATTATGTCACTGCATCCTTTAGTCATTCATCCTCTCTTCTCTATTTTTTACTATTGTATCTCTTTGTGATTCATTATTGGAATTTTCTTCCACCCTAACCAATGTATTAATTCTTCCTTCAACTATGTCCAATTCCTGTTAAACAGTTTATCCAGTGAATTCTTCATATAGGTCCTTGTTAGTTTAATAAATTTTTTTTTGTTACTCTTTTTTGGTTTCCAAGCCTCTTCTGAAATTTTCAGTTTTGTCTTTTAAACATAGATACTTTAAAGTCTATATTTGATAAATCCAATATATGAAACCTTTCCATTTCTCTTCATATTGTCAGTTGTTTCCTCAGAATTTTGTTCAAGACTTCTTTTTTTATAATCCTGCTAGACATTATGTCCTAGGCATTGAATTTAAAATTTTGTGTATAGAAATAAGCACAGACCTATGACAATATTATATTCTTTCAAAGAATATGTGTATTTGCTACTGTTAAGCTCCTGGTATCTCTAGCTTTTCCAAACTAACACTGGACTCTAGTATTCTGGCATCAAAGTAAGTGGCTTTCATCAGGATTATTCCCACCACTTCTCTGCATGCTCTGGGCTAAGTACCATGAAGTTGGAAATTGTGTAGCACAGCCTCTCAGATATTCAGGTATACCTTCGGTACTCAGAAAATTCCCCCAAAGTAAAGTTAACCCAAACACTGGGATTCCTTTCCAGGACTTCCATCTTGCCCTAGAATCTAGCCCAATAGTGTGTCACCATCTGGTTAGCAATATTATGTGTTTAAGATATTTGTTTATATAAATATCTTGTCCAGATATTATAGTTGTTCTTCATGAAAGGCTTCAGTCCAAATTATTTGTTTTGCCATTACCATAATCAGAAGTTGGGAAACTTTCCTTTTTTTTTTTTGACACTTTCTTCATTAAAAATTTGGATTAAATAATATTTCTATGTAATCAGTAATCAGCTTATTTTTTTCTGTCAGTCACTTATACATGTCGTCTTCTCTCTTCCTTTTCCATGATATTGTTTTTGCTATGATATTTCCAAATGTTTATTCTTTTGTGGATTCAGTGTGATACCTTAATATGGGTTTCATTGTTTTCATTAGTTTTGAAGATTTCTTAGCCTTTATTTTTATTAGACGTACATTGGACCTTCTCACTCTAACTTCTGTGTTTTTTCATCTATTTCAGGATTCCTGTATCTTGATCTCCTCTGCTGCATCCTAGATAAATTTCTCATATCTGTACTCTAGTCTACTTAGTCTCTATTCAGCTATTTTTAAATTTGCTGTTTGTTTTACCCATTGAGTTTTTAATTTCAGTGACTTTATTTTGTAGAACTTATTTTGATCTTTTAAAAAACCATTGTGCTCTTTTTGGTATTGTCTTGTGTTGACTTCAATTAAAAAAATAGTCTCAAATCATTGTTTAACTAAATAAGTCAACAGAATTATAAGATGGATTATGTTTTTATGCATAAATGAAAGAAGAAATTCTAAAGTTATTCTTCTGGACTTACTATAAATATCTCAAAGTAATTTACCAATTTAAATAGTATTAGGCAAAACACATGCAAGAACATTGCATAAAACACAGCAATAATCTTCAAAGTCTGAATGTCTTAAAAGGCTTGTTTGTTTAAATAACACTTCCAAGGATGTGCTATGGAATAGAACAGGATTATACACTTATACAAATCTCTATATGGGAAAGAAGAATCATATTGAGATGATTTTGTAAATGTTCTCAATTTACCACATAATCAGAACTAAATGCAAGATATAAAATTGTCTCTGTTCCTTTGTTACCTTGGAGGACGAAGGAACATTTTATTCTATCTTTCTGATATTCCTTTGATAGGCATTTGGGAGGGGCTGTAGTTTTAAGTCTAAGTGCTGAAACACTGACAATGAGTATGGAAGGAATGACTTTTTTTCCCCACCCACACCACAGCCCAGGTTAAGAGCTATGATCATGTTGCCTTCCCATCCAGGCATTCAGAGAACATATTTTTCTATTATACTCTTTCGTGACTGTAAGCTATTCAAAGATGTGACCTCTCAGTTCCTGCTTCCTCTTCATGCAACCCTGACTGCTCCCCTTACTTGGCTATTAAGCTATTTGGCTATTAAAGCTGAAAATTCAAGGGCAGGAATAGTTTGTTTACCGCCCAATTCTTAATTTCCTCTTTGTTCTTTTGACTTCTTGAGATTTTCTTCCTTTCTTATCTAGCAAAGTATGCATTTGATGGCTACTTACTATATTTGTATCTTGCATTTTTAGTTGCTTTTAGAAGAAGAATTTTCACATTATTTAGCTTGTTATACTGAGTGAAATGGAATTTTTTTTCAATCAGAAGAGAAAAACAGTCACAGTCATTTAAAGAAAAAAATCCACTGAGCAATAAATCTGCTAGATTTTTATAGGCCTTCATTTTGAGTTAGTATTTATTTTGTGAAGCTTTTTCTTATGAAACCAATTGATATTAGAAGATGTTCTTTCTTACATTATAGTTTTATTTTTGCTTAACTGTCATGTAGATACACAAATGCATGTGTGTTGGAAGATCTTTCCTAATTTGAATAGGTTCTTTCACCCTTTCCCTTTTATAGACACTCTTGGTTAATTTACTGTTAAACATTACAAAATTATCTCAGTTTGTTATTTTTCCAATATAAAGTTTTATATTTGTATTTAGATAGAGTTCCACATTGAACCTAAATTCAAGCTAAAATCCACTCCTGTTGAGACATTTTTGAGTGTGTCTGGAGGAATAATTACACATGGCCTATCAGGAGCATCTTTAAAGGATGGGATAAGATCTTCCTGGAAATACCACTCTCTTAATGAAGACAGCAGCACATAAGTAAATTTGGGTCTGTAATATGCTTTGATTGTCGGGGATGAGAGTTGTATCTGATCTCAACTGGCCATTTGCTATTGAGATTTTCTTTCTGACCCAGCACCCTCTCTCAGAAAGATGGTCTCTAATTATAATGGTAGAAACAAAGTAGGCTGAAATTAATAAATAAAAAAGTGCTTCATTAATGAAAAGTCATTCTCCATCATAGGCAGAGAAATTACAGGGGTAAGTGATTCATTTTTATTATCCACATGATAAAGAAAAATGCAAAAGGGAAGAGAGACATATTCTACCCCCAGTGGCTTAGGGGCATTAATGAATCCAGAAAATACATTATCGCTGGCATTTTTGAAGATTCCTGTATATTGCTTATGGCAGCAAAAATTCACAGGAGATAGGGTAACCAGGGATATTTGATAGCAGCCAGGCTGTAGGGGGATATTGCAGCTTAATAACCACCAAAAGTGAGATTGTACCCTTGGCTCTAGTATCAGCTTTCTTACGTTGTAAATGGTGGCAGCGAGGTACTGTCAGATGACTTTATGGAAGCAAAAGCCATGGTAAGAACCCTCGCTAAAAAGAATGAAAAAGAATGAATCAAGAAAGGAGAAGCAGATGAGACATCACACAGATTGGCGATTGCCAGGGGCTGCGGAGAGCGGGAATAGAGAGAAACTGCTTAATAGGTTAGGGGTTTTACTTTGGAGTGATAGAAATGTTTTGGAACTAGATAAGGGTAGTGGCTGTAACACTTTGAGAATGTACTAAATGCCACTGAGCTGCTCACTTTAACATGGTTAGTTTTATGTTATCTGAATTTCACTTCAATAAATTATTTTGAAAGTATAAAAGAGAAGCAGAGAGATACTCTTTCAAGTATAATAACCCAAGACCTACCCCAAATAACGGATGATTTTTTGATAGGGGATAGAGACTTTCCAACATCAGAGATATTAAAAGCCCAAGAAACATAGTTTTTATTATTTTGAAACTGACTCAGCAATGGATGCACTGGGGAAATGTACATTTCATACCATTTAAAATACTTTGTTCCTATGTTATATTGGTTCCATTGCAAGTCTTAGATACTGTGATGATATAAATAACGATTAGCATGTATTGGATAGATCTTCAGGAATATTCTAAAAGGGTAACTTTTGTATATATTTTTTGTTATTTCTGATCATTTTCTGAAAAACTAAAGATGATTTATCTTATGTTCTCCCTCATTTAAAGACTAACACAAAAGTAGATATTAATTTATAATATTAATATGTCATCCTCATTAGTTTTGGGAAGGACCTGTACAAGATCCTGATAATTAGAAACTCATTTCTCTCTAAAGTCAGATTACAACAGCTTTATAGCAAGGAACATCAATGTAGAATATGGGATCCAAACATTTAAAAAACAAATGGTATATGAACTTAAGAAATAGTTTCCCTCAGGTGATAGTATCATGGTCTGTCCTGGAACCAGATTTCAAAGCCTCCCTCTAAACCATTGTGAGATATTTATCCTATGATCTAACTTTCCTAGCCAAAAAAGTAATGGAACATTTCTTTCCCATATATTCCGATATGAAGACTGATTTCTTAAATAGATGGGTCATAAACTCCATAAACACGTATTATCCCCTAAAATTATCTGCAGTCACTCCAAACTATATCTTCAAGAAAATGGATGTCAACAATTCAAAGTCTTGGAAAGGCTATGGTTCATTTAGTTTCACTTAGCATTAACAAGTTTATTTTCCATTTCCAAATAAGCAAAAGAAAAAAACAAACAACCCCATCAAAAAGTGGGCAAAAGATATGAACAGACACTTCTCAAAAGAAGATATTCATACAGCCAACAGACACATGAAAAAATGCTTATTATCACTCACCATCAGAGAAATGCAAATCAAAACCACAATGAGATACCATCTCACACCAGTTAGAATGGCAATCATTAAAAAATCAGGAAACAACAGGTGCTGGAGAGGATGTAGAGAAATAGGAACACTTTTACATTGTTGGTGGGACTGTAAACTAGTTCAACCACTGTGGAAAACTGTGGCGATTCCTCAAGGATCTAGAACTAGAAATACCATTTGATCCAGCCATCCCACTACTGGGGATATACCCAAAGGATTATAAGTCATGCTGCTATAAAGACATACGCACACGTATGTTTATTGTGGCACTATTCACAATAGCAAAGACTTGGAATCAACCCAAATGTCCATCAGCGACAGACTGGCACGTATACACCATGGAATACTATGCAGCCAAAAAAAGGATGAGTTCGTGTCCTTTGTAGGGACATGGATGCAGCTGGAAACCATCATTCTCAGCAAACTATCGCAAGAACAGAAAACCAAATACTGCTTGTTCTCACTCATAGGTGGGAATTGAACAATGAGATCACTTGGTCACAGGAAGGGGAACATCACACACAGGGTCCTATTGTGGGGAGGGGGTAGGGGAGGGATAGCATTAGGAGATATACCTAATGTAAATGACGAGTTAATGGGTGCAGCACACCAACATGGCACAAGTATACATATGTAACAAACCTGCACGTTGTGCACATATACCCTAGAACTTAAAGTATAATAATAATAAAAAAAAAGAAATTGTCTTGAATCCAATCCCTCCAAACTGCAAAATTCTAAGAAGCACCCAACTAATGCCAAAAATACTTTCGTTGTTGTTGTTGTTTGGATTTTAAGAAGCATCCATGTTCATAGATTCTACTTTGCTCTACAGAATTGCAAATTACTCATTCCTTACCACTTGACTCAAGTAGATGTCTCAGGGAATTGAAATTGACATTATGTAACTATTCTTAATTCAACTACCATTTGAGGTCATCTGATGACTGACTCTTTAGAAATGCTTTTTATGTTTCTTCATATCTGAGCTGTCATTGATATGTGCATGGAAAAATTATTTTATCCTAGTCAACATATAGAAAGTGGCCAGTGGAGTTCTTCCTCAAAAGTGTAAAATGGGAAATTCATAAAATTGGGTTAATAAAATAATTCTTTCTAAATATAAACCAAGGACAGAAAAACCTTGGTGCCTCAGTCTCTTGTAGGCATCTGGCATAGAAAAGGCATTTCACTCAGTAAATCCATAATAAGTCCTGTGGCATTCTGGATTCATACCAATGAAATATCCAGCAGCTGATGATTCTATTCCATGTGCCTGGCATCCTACACTCCAGTGTTTTCAATTGTTGGAATCTTGTTCATCATCCCAAATCAAACTTTCAAAGAATTATGTTAACTAAAACACAAACAGTGACAATGACAACTGGCAATTATTTCTAGCTATTGTGAGCGTGATTCTGCTCTAAATGCTTTATAGGTCTGTGTCCAAAGTATTATTATATCTTCCATTGTACAGATGAGAACACTAACGTTTGGTGAGGTCAATAATACCCCCAGAGTTCTACTGACCTCCTAGCCATTCCAAGTCAATTTAGTCCCTACCTCCTGTGACTGGCCACCCACTACAGAAATTTGATAATCTTATTTTGATATATCTCTTCATCTAGCTCCCATAAATACTCTGGCTCATCATTCTAGTATAAATTGAGGGAATGGCCTGCGTCACTCAGCTTTGTACCAAATGTGGTGCCGAGGGAAATGCTTTGCATATGATAGAATCTTTCATAATTATTTTCACATTTTGAAAATTACTGACATTGATGTTAAAGAAAAGTACCTAGATTTGGGTGTAGACCACCCAGTATCTATTCAATGAATAGCTAATGATTTATTAGTTCTAAGTTTCCCAAGCAATAGTTCAACTTGAGTTGGCACAGATAGGATACTCATATTATAGTTTAGAAACAAGATTCCCAACCAGCATACTTGGTCCAAAGTATGAAAGTCATTAGAAAAGGTCATTTAGAAAGTCATTAATACCAATTTTTCATTTACAAAACTATGCATAAACTGCTTAAGAAAACAAGAGACCTGGTGAGGATTTTTTATGATTAATATACAAGGCTATTCCCACAAAACTTTATATTTATTTGCCTTGGGAGACAAGGAGACCATGACCATATCACCTCACCGGTGTTCTTAATCTGTGGCAATTTTGTGTCACTAGTTTTTTTTTTTTTCCCTCTTAGTTTGAGGTTAATTTATTCTGTGATCACATTGTTATTCTGCCAACTTTGTTCTCATAGAATAACTAAATATATAGATATTTTGGTGACTAGAAAAAGATTATATTTCCTTCTCTCATCTCTAGTGAAAGAGAGAGAAATTATGAGAATCGTTCATAATTCAGTTTGAAAGTAGAAAGCCCCAAAGAATTTTTATGGACTTTTCTTCCAAGAAGATATCGTTAGTGTGTTATTTGATCATCTCCACATTTGGAAGCATGTTCTTTACATCTCTGTTTAGTGTGGATTGGGCTGGTGTTCTTCTGCTAGGTAGACAACTGTTACTCCCTCTGAGGGAGAGACTGCTACTTTCCCACCAAAATCGATGACCCTCATCTTCCATAGCAATAATACCGAGGCTGGCACATTACTGCACAGCACGTTTCCAGAAGTTTAGCATGCCACTTCTTGGTCTGTGATTTTAGACATTGACTGTACCTCCTCCATGTTCTCCCGCTTTCCCACCAGCAGGAAGCTAGATGAGGTGGAAATTCAGGTCTGATCATATAAATAGTGACAGTGCCAAGGATATAGAAGGAATTTGGTCTATGAATGATCTCAAAGAATAAGGTTTTCCTGAAAACCTGGCGTGAACTCATGTGGACCTTTATGGGAGAAAGACATGGGCTGCTCTGATCAATAGGCCACTGGATGTTGGACATCATTTACAGTAGTTTAGTCTTATCCTGACAAATACACCCAGTCTGTGAGTGGATATCCCCATACTACAGGGATTATAGCACTAACACAAGAACAGAAAACCAAACGCCACATGTTCTCACTCATAATTGGGAGTTGAATAATGGGAACACATGGACACAGGGAGGGGAACATCACACACCAGAACCTGTCAGGGCATTGGAGGCTAGGGGAGGGAGAGTATTAGGTGAAACACCTAATGTAGATGACGGGTTGATGAGTGCAGCAAACCACCATGGCACATGTATACCTATGTAACAAACCTGCACGTTCTGTACATGTGTCCCAGAATTTAAAACATAATAAAATAAATAAATAAATAAATAAATATTTATCAGTTTCACCTTTTACCTATGAGTTTTTTATTTGCCCAGAATTGACTTTGTCTTAATGACTTTGTCTTAACACAATTTTTTTGTCTTAAATGACTTAATTGACTTTGTCCTAACACAATTTATTGAATAGTTCCTCTTCTGTCCCTCTTCCATTCTGCCATAAATTAATTTTTAATACATATATTACTTTGTTTCTGTTTTCTTTATTTGATTGAACTCAGTCTTTTCCAAATATATACAATTAGTTTACATAATATGCATACAATTTTGTATACAGTTTATTTCAAAAGTTACAAAACCACTTTCCAGATTTCCACAGTTTTGTAACTATAATATTTATGCCTACGTACATTTTTACAACATGTGTTCTATCCATTTGCTTACTGTTGGCCAGTTAAGCTTTTCTCAATATATTTGATATTATGGAGAATGCTAAATGATTATTTCATGCATATATCTTTTTACTCTGCTGAATAATATCCTTAGATTATAATCATAAGGATAGAAATACTGGGTAAGATCAAAGATATTTTATGGTTTTGAATATTATAAATGAAATATTGCCATACTCCATTCCAAATGATGATTTCACTTTAATATTTTTAAGTCCCTGCTTCCAAGTTGTTAGTAATAAATGATATGTTAGCTGAGTTTTAATTTAAATTTATTTGATTGCCTATAAAGCTAAACAAGTCTCCACAAGTCTCTTTATTGTGCCTTTCTCTTCATGAGTGGGCCTCCTGCTCATTCTCTTTATACTGAAGTCTTAATGTTCACATGCAGATTTGAATGAGCTCTCTATAGGCGATAGGTTTATACTAGATAATATATAACTCAATTTTTTAAGAACCAAATTTATTTTAAGCTCCTACCTAGCTTTTCTTTTCTTTTTTTTTTTTTTTTCATTTCATCAAAAGGAACCCATCACTCAAGATTAATCTTGAATTTTTGAATAGAGGTAATGGATGCTTTTTTCAGCTGCATTTTGGCACAGACATGGCATCATCTCTCTGAAACCACTGTCACTTATACCGCTGGGAACTGGAGATTGAATTACTGCTCTGCTTGGAGTTACCCGCAAAGACTGGCTTCAAAGATGAGGGTTTAAGTTTTATCCCATTCACAGCAGTGGCAGGCATGGAAGTAGAGCACAGTGAGTCATCATCATCCTTTTCTGAGCACCCAGCTTAGCTGGTACTCACATCTGACAGTGCTCAGCTTTTAGGTGAAGGAACATCAAGTGCTATGTTAGTTAATTACACCAAGCTCAGAACGTGACTTCTGTACTACCTGGGAGGAGACGCACACGCAGCCTTTACTTCTTCACATTGGTTATTCACCAGCACGCAATAAACCACAAAAGTTTCCTTGGACTGAACCCCAAGAAGAACTAAAAGATCTCATGCTTCTTTCACTCATTTTAGCTAAAATGTACCCCTTTCACTAGTCTAGGTTTCATGATGGAAAGTGTTTTACAGATAACATCATGGCCCCTCATTCTCCCTCTCCCCACCCTCACACAGCTAGTGAGTCTTGCTCATTCAGGATTCACACACTTTGGGTATATCCTCTCTTCTTTAGCTATATTGTTATCACTCATCTGGATTACTTTAATTCCTCAGTACAGCTCTCTGCTTCCATTTTTTTCTGACTTTTGCTTCTGATATTAGTGAGAAGATTTTAAACTACAAATACAGAAACTCAAACTATGCTAACAAAACAAAATTAAACCAACAGAACTTATAGAACCAAAGAATTGCAGTAAGAGAGTTAGCTTCAAATATAGCTGGATACAGGGGCTCAGATGATGCCATCAGGATTCTGTTTCTCTATTAATCCTCAGCTCTACTTTCTGACACTTTTGCTTATAATCTTAATCATACTGTTTTATAATTATGATTATATATCTTTTCTCTCCTAGATTTTGAGCAATTTGAAGGCAGAAATCATTTTAATTGTCTACTTTCTCCGCCAAACTCTGTACTATAGCTTCTAGCTAATGCCTGAACAAATACATGTTGATTAACTGAATGCATGCATGAAATAAGATCCCAGATTTTTGTGTTAAAAGGTTATTGAAGGTCTGATGTTTCCAACCAAATGAATCTAGTTGCTCAAAAAGTAATTTGTGCTGAGGGACCTCATCTAATAATGTGGCTCAACAGGGTGGCAGAAACATGTTGGCACAGTAATTTATTTGCAATGCTGAAGACATTCTGCGGTTTGGAAGCATTTCCAAATAGTGCAGTGAAACATTATATAACAATCCAAGAGATTAAAGGCCTGAATAATGCAGTATATTAAAAGTATTTCCTTCTGGGACTTGGATCCCCTGGCTCCCATCCAGTACTCTGCATTTCTAACTACGTATATGTGAACAGTTGCTTTAAGACTCACACATTTTAGATAAGACAGTGCATAGTATGTGTTCATGAAATATATGTTTGAATACATTTTAATTTTTGGTATGTTTCCCTCTCATGGATATCTACAAAATGGTTATTAAAGAACAGAAGACAACCATTTTAGCAAGACGTGAACTATTATGATCAAGCATACCCTGAAACTTTTCACTATGTGGCCTCTTTCTCAGAGCAACTGTAGATTGCTGCTTTCTTTTCTACTGACCCCCTCAAGTCCTTACCAAAGAAGTGATTATTTTCACTAAGACAAGGGCATCAGAGTCACAGAATTCTGGGAGACACTATTCACACATAAAACAATGTAGTCACATGAAATTCACTTGTGTTTACTAGGTTCTGATGTCTGTAAGTCAAGCTAGAAGTAGAATTGTGGTGCAAACAGCAACACCTACCACAAAAATGCTCTTATGGGTACCACCACACCAAATATAAACAAGATTCCAGGTGTATACACAAGGAGTATGCCCTGTTGCAAAAGACCATACACAAGGGCCTTTTGTGTTGTAATGAGGTGCAAAGTTATGCGAATGCCATGGGAAAAGATAAAGGTGTAGATTTTCTTTTTGTGGATTATATAACAGTGATATGAAAGTTAGTTTATTATCTTTATCAGCAAATGCTGACTTACTGTGCAAGAAATTAAAGGTCAAACTCTAACATATAGATTAAATCTAAAGAAAACTGAACTTTCCTCAGATGAAAGACATGGTCTTTGTCAAAAGATGCTGTATGAAGTCATATGCCCAGTAGTGATTTTTATTTCATGTATTAAATTATCATCAAGATGACGGTAACATTCAGAACCCTATGAGATGCACCTAATGGTGCCATCTAGCAGAGATGCCACAGTTCAGGTGTGCTCTTTATTATCAGAATCATTCTTTTACATATACACACACACATTTGTAAATAATATATATTCTAGACTAATAGGTTTATCTTTACCCAAGGTATTAGGGTATAAGGTCTTAAGACTAGGAACTGACTTAGAGATCATCTAGTTTCGCTGTTTCATTTTGCAGGTTAAAGGAGTAATAAAGAAATATTCATTAGGTATTACAAACTAGCTACAAAATACTGAATAGCAATTATTTAGGCCAAGTGGGAGCCTATTAATGATTTGCCAATGCATCCAGTCCCCCTGCAGTGATAATTTACCATAATTATTGAACAGTTTTCCAAAATGCCTTGTTTCTCATTTAGGGCTTTACATTTTCTATAGCGGTTTCATAATTTTCAGAAATGTGAGACAAATAGTTGGCCATTCAGTGGTGGCGGGGGCAGTGATGAAATTGTCTGCAGGTACCCAAATAGACACAACATTTTAGGGCCCCCCCACTTCAGTGGTCCACTTTGAACTGTAGATGATTGTTTTCTTTTTCTTTTTCACTTCACTGGAAGGATATTTTGTCCATTTTCTCCTGCTTCGTATCCTGAGTTAATCTGAAAGAAGATTCTGATCTACATTTTTGGCTCTTTAACGAGTAGATTTCTTGATATAGTCTCAAGTGTTAGTTCTTTGATCTTCTACCGAAGCCTGCTACCCACAGAGGGAGTTATTGTGTATGCTGGGGTTCGGGGAAAAGTGTGCTTTCAATAACCCTACCTCTGTTCTATGTTACTGCTCAGATCTTTATCTCACGTCCCTTAGTATTTTGTAAACCCTTTTCAGCTGTTGCCAGCATTACTCGCTGATAGCTTAACTACATGATGGGAGATGTGTTTATGAACAATGGAGAGTGTCTTCCATTCATCTTTGGGCTTTTCATGATAAACAACCGATTTTCTTAATAGTTCACCTCACGTGTTTTGAAAAGACATACGAAAAGACTATGCTGAAGGATTAAGGAAATGCTGACTCTCTCAAACAAAATCCAGAACTTCAAAAGATTTCTCACTGGAAGCAGAGTCCCCACGGACACGTCCATTTTGAACAAAGTGACTCCAGCCTTGTTCTCTGGAGTTTCCACTTTCCCATGGTGCTGGTGGTAGGGGAGAAAGTTCTTTCTACATTTTACGTTATTTTTTTTCCTCTCAGTACAACTAAGCCAGGCTAGATTTTCAGAGACTTTTATATACAAAGAACAAAAAGGAAATAAATGCAGAAAATACATGATGGACTTTCTTTTAGTGAAAGATATGTAGATCTCCTTCAGGGCCAGGAATTAGCCTTATTTCTCTAAATCCCTGACACTTAGGACAAATCTTGACACATAACAACTGTTTTATATCTTGAATTAATGAACATTCCAGTGACTAAAATATGTGAGTAATCTGGATAACAGAGTACCCATGGCTCTGCAAGTAGATTCTTTAAGTTTCTAAACCACTGCCCCGAAAGACTGGACTAATTTTATAATCCCCTTGCTTTGCTTTCTTGTTTCCTAGGTCTGGCCTCTGGAGAAGTGGAGATCACTATCTTAAAACCCTCACCCTTCAGTTGCCTCCTGGACATGCCGGCAAAGCCATAGTGAGGAGAGGCGGATCCTATTCTGCTGCTCAAGGAGGCTCCAGGCTGTTGAACAGACAGATGACACCCTGAATGTCTCCATCTCCACCAACCCATGCCCTACGGTGCAGGCAGAATAGTCTTTCAAAATACCAAAAGGATCACTCCATTCCTTTGCTCAGAAAACCAAATACCGCATGTTCTCACTCAAAGGTGGGAATTGAACAATGAGATCACTTGAACACAGGAAGGGGAACATCACACACCGCGTCCTATTGTGGGGAGCGGGGAGGGGGGAAGGATAGCATTAGGAGATATACCTAATGTCAATGGTGAGTTAATGGGTGCAGCACACCAACATGGCACATGTATACATACGTAACAAACCTGCACATTGTGCACATGTACCCTAGAACTTAAAGTATAATTAAAAAAAATAAAAAGAAAGAAAAAAAAAACTCTTCAAAAATTTACTCTTACTTGTAGGCTAAAGCATAAAATTCTTGACAAGGATTACAACTAATTTTTAAGTGGCATATCTATAAATATATATCTTTAATATGGCTTAAACAGTATTTTTCAACTGACAAATCAGAAAATCAGTCAAATTAATTGTCAAACTAAAATGTAATGTCAATTCAGTAAGTTGAGACCAGCATTTACAAAAATAAAATGCAGTGGAATATGTTAGTGTGTGCTGCATGTAGAAAGCGTCAGTATTATTCATGAACTTAAAAACAAATGATGCTTATGTAACCATATGTAATATATTACATTACAAGTATAAACTATATTAAATATGCCATATAAATATCATATCACATTGTACATTACCTCAATATTTGCTGGAAATGATGCAAGTTTCTGAATGTACTATCTCTGAGAAATAACTGTGTCATGGGGATAGGGTACCTAAGCAGATTTTTGAAAGTTAAGCAGCATGACTCATTCAAAGGAACACACTTCTAAGGAGGAATCTAGGCTTCTGTTATCAGCAGGACATTCTGCCCAGGTTTTTTTTCAAATCTGGCCATCATAGCCAAAGTTGGGCAATGATCCGCTGGGTCCACAAATCTTACAGTGAGAGCACTCAGTGCAGAGAATTCTTATCAGGATTAAAGTTTCTGAGCAGTAGTCCCAAGTTCAGAATCTCAAACTCTTTTCAATTCTTTACCCCCACCCACTTCATAATGATGGTGTAGAGGACCTACCTTTGTAAATCGTCTTCCTAGGCAACTTTGTGATGTTTGAAAAATCTACAGTTTGCTGTATGTTTTAGGAGACTGTGAAGCATAAACTGTTTTTCTTAAGCCTATTGTAAATCAAGCCAGTCTGTTAAGAAAAATGCTTTGAAAGAAAACAGTGAATCTAATCTAGATGTCTTCTGGGGTTACAAAATGACTTAACAGACACCTTTTGGTTAATACATCACAGGAGTTACCAGAAATCAGATAATGTGCCTGGGAATGTTAGTCAGTTATTAAGAATTATCCTCAAAATTGTTCCAAAAGAGTTAATTTGATTTTATGTACCTACTAAAGAACACAACATTATATGTAAAGTTTGCCTGCATTTATGAAATTTAAGCTAAATACTGGCAATGGGAAGCCAAAAGCAGAATAACTGACTAAAATATCCCCCATAGAGACGAATCATTGAGATAAGTATAAAAATAGGTGCAGAAATACAAAAATCATTTTAAGTAATTTTTCACAGTCTATTGACAGCTGCAATTTGGAAAATTCTCACAAAAAAATTAAAACACTGGATTAAGTGGAGAGGATCCTGATTCCAGTCAAGAGTCAGTGTCTCAGTTCCAGCCATCCGAAAGTCAACGATGTAGGCCTGGACAAGGAGAGGTGCCAGGCTCTCAAGACCTCTGTTCCTAACTGGAACACAATGCTTTAGAGCAGATGGGCCTGCCTTTCAAGCTCTGTGCTACATGATTCCACGTCCACTTTATTCTCTCAGGCTGCTCATTAAGGTACTTATTTGCCATGGAAATTCAAATTATGTATCTATAGAGAACAAATTTAACATTAACATGAAGTTTTCCAACCTTAAAATTAAACTATTTTGCATGCAAATATTTAAGGAACAGCTGACTTAAGTTTTCTCTATTAAATGTAATATAAATACAAAAAAAAAATCCTTATCTCTACATCAGGTTGTAGATAAAGTTGTTAATCATCAACTTGCACTGTTAAAAGCAATTGTGGTTGAACAGCTTTCAACTTTCACTGCAGCAATCTGTTTCAAGGTCAAGATTCAGATAGCCGCTTGATTTTTACATGTTGGATATGTGGGCAGTAAATCTATAGATAAATATTTTTGCAGTTAGGCATCACACTGATGACGCTGCATTTTGAGAGAGGTAAAGAGGAGAACTGACTACACAAATGTAGTTACATAATAACAAGAAAGAATTGCTTTATGGTGAAAGCTTTTGACTATATATCATTTCAAAAGGCCATATGCAAAGTGCTAAGTCATTCTATTACAACTGGGGTTACATTAATTTGATGGTAAAGTTCATAGATAAGAGAAAAGTTACTCTTTAAACCACCCCCTCCCCTGCCTGAATGCTTGGTGATAGGATGTCATCGTTAATGATTTGAGTTCCCTAAAGAAAGCTCCGTAGCCTTAGGAGAAAGCTAATGACTAACAGAAATTTACTAGAAGGATTCGTTGTTTTTCTATACTTATACTAGACTGTATAGTACAAGAGGAAATTATTTTAAATAATATTTCATCTGATATTTATTGAGCATCCGAAACATTCCTGGCATTGTGCTTTATATATAAGGGAAAGAAAATGTTGAACAGATCACTGAATATTCTGCCAATCTTGGCCCTTCTAATTTTTTCTCTACAGAGGCAGTCCATTCCTTGTAAAACACAAATTTAGTCATCACGCCACTGCAAATGCACAAGCCTGTTCAGTGTCTCCCTGTTGTACTCTGGCTGATAAAATTCAAGCTCCTTAGTGTGCTGTGTTAAACTTTCTTCATGTTGTAGGCCTAGCTCATCACCTCTAACAGCCTCACCTCTGTACTTCCTTGCCCATAAATTGAGCTTCATCATGTTACTTTATCACCCTGAATAGAACTCCCTCTTTGGCTTATGGAAATTAGAATATGATATTTTCTCTATCTATATCTTTTCCTCTCTCTCTCTTTTTTTCTTCTTGCCCATCTTGCCTCTCTCTCTCTCTTCATTTGGTTAATTACTATTTCAGGTCTCAACCTTGATATGACGGTATTCTAGGAAAACTTCCATGGCTCCTCAGGAGTGGGGTCAGTGTCTTTGCTTCATGTGGTCTAATAGATGCTTGATTCAAAGCATCTAATGACTTCTGATCATGGAACTTACCACACTATGGTGTCTATGAATCTGTCATATGCACTCAGTTATTACAGGACTGTGTCTTGCTAGCACTGTATCCCCAGAAACTAATACAGCACGTGACTTAAAGTAAGTCTGTTCAATACATAATTATTAAATATAAGAGTAACGCATATCATGGTCCTAGGGGGAGATGCAGGAAAACATTTTCTTTGTGTACCATGTTCATGACAGATTTTTACAAAAATTGTTCTGAAGACAAAGTACATTAAATTGTTAATCACCATGATTCCAAAGCCTAAGGTTTGTTCCAAGAGAGCTGTGGGCAGCAAAATATGGAATTATTTAGAGACTCTCTGGCAGTAACGTTGGAATTGTGAGGAGATTGTTTAATATAACTACGTAGAGTAAGTCCCTGGGAGGAGTATGCCTATAAAAAGTAACTGTGCTTCCATTTTTAGACATCTCCCTTCAGCATGGTGCCAGGTACATGCCGTCTCTTGTTTGGCCGCCCAGCATAGAGTTACACCCTCTGCATTACATTTCATTCCCTTTATAATTTACATAATCCTTCTGCCTGTGCCTATCATTTTACAGAGCAAAAGGAATCCCATCATGAGTACACTAAGCCATATACTTGGCTGCATCACACAAATGTTTTACCTGGATTATGTCTGGCAGTGCAAGCCCCCAAGTGATGATAATTTCATTGTACTTAACACAAAGTCTCCCCAGAGACAGTGGGAGCTGGGGGAGAGGATACCTGAGGTATAGAGAAATCAAGCCTGCTAAGCATAATCACCCTTGATAACTTGTCACCTTTCAACAACTTGTGCTTTTAGACATGCATTCTCATCTAGGGTATTTAAAACTTACCTATTTCAATAAGATGGTTCCAGTGTCAGCCCCCTTTGAAAACTTTATACTCACGCCAAACTATCACTGTGATCACTTGTGAAATACTGGCTTTGAGAGGAAAGATGGTTCAATTTTTTTTTTTTCTGAAATGATGGTGCTTATTAGATCTCTAAATATTTTTAAAGATAAGACAGGCCACCATGTTAACTTTTAAAAAAAAATGTATCAAATGAAAATACAAAGAAATTACCAGAAGTAAACTGAGAAAGAAGTAATGCTCTGAGTAAAGGGATACACAGTAAATCTTGTCTGCAAACTATAAAACAATTATGATAGTGCTCACAGTTCATTTACGTTTGCACAAATTTACAGGCTAATGAAAACAGAGCGCTAATGCATTCAACTGTCTGAAAGTGCCAAAAGAACTGAGTACCATTTCACAGGTGTACTTCAGATAAATTTTTTGATAACAAGATGAAGGGAAGTAACAATGGTATTTGAGTACATCAGTGTGGTTTAGTTCACCAATGTCCTACAAGAGATATTTTACTTCTCAAACAGAAGTGCTAAAGCTAATTTCACAAAGATTTTGTTGATCACTCTTTGGCATTCAGATGTGCCCATTTGTAGAGCCAGTAATCAGAGGGCCAATAATTTCTATATCATCTTTAAAGACAAGAAATATTTAATAAAAATTATTCATGACTCATATTCTCATTTATTTTTTGCATTATTAAAATATGACTATGCTGTCATTAATTTCTTCAAGTTAGTAAAGTCCTGGAGAAGGTCTGTTTCAAGTATTACCCAAACAATCTTTAAATACAGGTGTAAGAGGAGCTTGATGATCACACAAATGTAGGGTCTTGGGCGATTAGATCTAAGCTGAGTCTAGGCACTTGCATTCTAGGCTGATTCTACCGACCTGCGGCAATTCTGTTTTGCCTTTCGCTAGTCAATGGTTCTCAAACTCGTAATCACCTGGGCAACTTGTTAAAATAAGAATTGAGGTCTCCTAGCCCCAGAGTTTCTAATTTAGTAGATTGGAGTGGTGTCCAAGAATCTGGATTTCCTAACAAATTCGCAGATAATTACTAATGCTTCTGCTATGGGACATATTTTGAAAACCAGGGCAATAAACACATGTCACAACTTGCTCTTCTTTACAAGAGGGCAGCAGAGGGGTGACAGACGTAGCATTGTAGAATGATCTTTAGATGACAACGTGGGAGTAGCGTGCTTTCATGGGAATGGAGTCATGAAAGGAGGGAGGAAGAAACTTTGGATCTAACTCCCAATATTCTCAGTTTATTTTAGCAAAAAGAACATGGGAAATGAATTGCAACCACGTTCAAAAACCCAGAGTAGACGAGAGAAGAGTGAAGAATGTGTCAGAACATTCTAAGCACATTCACTAGCTCTGTCCTTGCCTGTACTTATATCCTGGAGCTTAAAAATCCAAAATTATACATGAGTGTAAAGGGGCAAAGCCAACCAACAGTTATCCTCCTGGGGGGAATCAAAGGTCTTTCCTTACATACGAAGTGACAACTCTCATCAGCTTTGTATTTAAAGAACAACAAGGTTGGATGTATTCTTTTAAACAGAATGTGAAGAATTACTGTGTTTTAACTAGACTATGTTTAAATTTAAACAAAAGTAGACATGTTCTTCATGATACATATAAATACATATTCACCTTTATGTGGCTAAATATGGCATTATAAATTTATGAAAAACGTATTTTCTAGTAGGAACACCAAAATAAGAAAAGATTTAGTTAGTTCATAAGCTTGTAAGTGATATCAAGATGGAGCTCCCTTTTTAAATTCTGGAATGTAAATCCCTCTGTTACTATTGTAATTAAGTAAATGTATGTGAAAGAATTTTTTTTCTACACTTTAACTGGTGTATTACTTATTACAAGCAGCATTAAACACAATAAAATGTTAGTATAAAAAGTGTTCGCAAAGGGTTTTTTTTTTTTTTTTTTTTTTTTTTAGCAGAGTCTCGCTCTGTCGCCCAGGCTGGAGTGCAGTGGTGCCATCTCATCTCACTGCAAACTCTGCCTACTGGATTCAATTAACTCTCCTGCCTCAGCCTCCTGAGTAGCTGGGATTCCAAGCATACACCACCAAACCCAGCTAATTTTTGTATCTTTAGGAGAGACGAGGTTTTCGCCATGTTGGCCAGCCTGGTCTCGAACTCCTGACCTCAAGTGATCCACTTGCCTCGGCCTCTCGAAGTGCTGGGATTACAGGCATGAGTCATGGCGCCTGGCTTGGATTTGTCTTACAAAAGCTATTGTCCCTTCAAGAGATGAGGCTGCATGCTTTTCTTATTCGCACATCACTTTCTGCATAGAATTCTCCTTTGTCACTGCAATTCACTGCCTCTTCATGGAATTACCAGACAATTCAGCATATTTATAGTGCCATGAATTACATTACTGAAATAAGTATTACAATGCCGCCCTATTCTGTGGACGTCATGAACAGAAACATAACAAGACATCTGCTTCCTCTGAAGGAAATTGCATGAGCACTCTGTGTAATTTTCAATGAGAAAGAGAACACTTTGATAACCTAGAACAGGTTTGTGTCATTTACCCATAAAAGTCATTCAAGTTCATACCAACTAAAGTCCAGACATGAAGTTGTCTGTGTACAGACAACTACATGTACATTTGACATGTAGTTGTCTGTACAGATTTTGCAAACTCAAAAGATTCAGTAAGAGAAAGACTTGCAATTTTTAAATAATTAATTGGCCCTCAGGACTTTAGACAGTTTTTTAGTGACTGGCCTTGGGTAGGAAAATTTATATAAAGCACTAGACAAGAAAAGCTTATAGTATGATCTTTTCAGTATATACTTTTAAAACAACAAAATTTATAAGGAAAACAATTTTATATGATTTTCTGTTATAAAAATTTGGTCTTTTTCACCTTATCAATGTGTCAAACAAAAGGAAGTTAGTTTAAGATATATATATTTTAAAGGTAAAAATAATTTGAACAAATAAAATTATGATTAATGAAAATATTTAATTTCTGAAATAGGTACACAGATTTGACAGATATTTTTACATATTAAATTAATGCAAACTTTATGTTCAAAAATTTAAGTTCAATTAAGTAAAAGCACATCGAGAATTTGAATAATATGCATCCATTTACTTGGAGAGGAAAGATTATTATATTTGATTTTGCTTCTCACATAATGGTGACAATAATAGTATAAATAATATAATAAATTTTCAAGACTTTCTTCCATAAAAATAATGCATCTTGTCTCTAAAAGTTGAACAGTCTTCAGAATATATAGAAGGAATATAAAAGTAGAAAAATTGTATAACATAACTTGGAATAAACATTGAGTTTTAAAAAAAAGTTTGGTATATTTTTGCAATTCTTCTCTTGTGCCAGGGGCTAGCAGAGTTAGTGGTGAAGAGTGAATATTCTAAATTGTGTTCATAATTTTATTTTTCAAGTTGCAGCTTTAAAAACATATATAAAGCATCAAATTTTTCCTGTCTCTTTCCTCTACATCAAAAAACCTCTCTTATTATCAAAGAAATAAGCTGAGTTTTTCACTTTTTTTCTTGAAAGTAAAAACAGGCAGGCAAAGTTTGATCATGTTAGAAGATTTGAAAATACTTTTTTGTTACTGAGGCAGCATCTGAGTTATTCATATTTTGAGCAGAAAATTGTGAATGTAACTATTGTAAATATAAACGTCACTTTTTGACAAAAAGATGATAGTCGCAAAGTTAATAAGCAAATACAGAGAAACTAATATTTTAATAAGGTTGACTTCTATTACTCTACAAAATCTTTTCTATAAACCTCATATGTTTTATTGAAATTATTACTTTTTTGTATTTGATTAATAACTTATTTTTTTTAAAACATAAAGTGAGTCTTGCTATGTTGCTCAGGCTGGTCTAGAACTCCTGGCCTCAAACAATCCTCCTGCGTCAGCCTCTCAAGTAGCTGAAATTTGATTAATAACTTCTTTATATGAATATCATTTTAAAAATGTTTGCCATGTAGTCAGATATCATATCTTTAGAAAATCTAAAAGCATATCTAATGATTACTAAATAAATATTTGAAAAATTTTATAGTAGCTATATAAACTAACTGTACCATCCTACATAGTAGCCGCAGGCCACATATAAGTGCTGAGCACATGAAACATGGAAAGTATGACTCAAGAACTGATTTTTAAATTTTACTTTAAAAAAATGTTAAGGCTGGACACAGTGGCTCATACCTGTAGTACCAACACTTTTGGAGGCCGAGGCGGGCAGATCCCTTGAGCCCAGGAGTTTGAGACCAGCCTGAGCAACAGGGAGAAACCCCATCTCTACAAAAAATACAAAAATTAGCTGGTGTGGTGGTGCATGCCTGTAGTCCCAGCGGCTCAGGAGGCCGAGGTGGGAGAATCACTTGACCTGGGAAAGCAAGACTGCGGTGAGCCGTGATCGCGCCACTGCACTCCAGCCTGGGTGACAGACTGAGACCCTTTCCCAAGAGAAGAAAAAAGTTAAATAAACTTGGAATAACGCCGGGCGCTGTGGCTCAAGCCTGTAATCCCAGCACTTTGGGAGGCCGAGACAGGCGGATCACAAGGTCAGGAGATCGAGACCATCCTGGCTAACACGGTGAAACCCTGTCTCTATTAAAAAATACAAAAAAAACTAGCCGGGCGAGGTGACGGGCGCCTGTA